>NW_005871591.1:58858-64556 GCF_000147115.1 Myotis lucifugus | reverse complement strand
GGGGGGAGGGGGGGGGCGGGTAGCAAAAAGATATAGGAGCCAACTTGAATGTGGAGCAATGGAGCAACAGAATAACAACAGCATCAGTTATAAGAGATTATAACTGATTGAATAAAATAGGAATTCATGAGCCCATATTGATCTGAATAAGTTACCCGCTTAAAGTCTGAATTTGATGAGGAATGGGAGGTTGGCATAGTCTCAGAGTAACTCCCCCCACCTCCAAGTACTTGTTAATTACAAAGGGGAAATGAGTAACTTCACAGTGGAGAAGCCTGGCACACATCACCTTAACCAAGTGATCAAAGTTAATAGCATCAGTAATAAGACTGATTGAAATTATGTACCACCTGATAGGATGTAATGAGAAGAACACGGCATCATTACTGTGATATTTCTGCCAAAGATGCATAACCTGAATCTAATTACGAGGAAACATCAAGCAAACCCAAATTGAGGGACATTATACAAAATAACTGGCCTCGCATCTTCAAAAGTGTCACCGTCTTGAAAGTTAAGGAAACAGAAGCTTTGAACTGCATCCATTTGCTAGGAAGTCATTATGAAATGATTGGCAAACCTTAAGTGGGCTCTCAGGATGGCATGGCAGTAAGGTGTCCGTCTTCATTTCTTACCTCTCATGGTTGTATTGTAGGAGGCAGTGTCGCTGGGGATAGCAAATACACAATTTGCAGAGAATGGGGCAACTAACTCTCAGATGGTTCAGAAAAAGATAAATTGTGCTGTTCTTGCAACTGTCACAACTTTTCTCTCAGTTTGAGATTAAAAATAAAGGAATAAATAGTTAATGGTGGGAGTGCTGGTAGTCTTACATCTTGCTGATGCACCCTTTGGATAGCAAGTTAAAGATGTGTATCAAAAGCCTTAAAAATGTTCATATCCTACAAAGTGCGGAGTCTTGGAGGGAAGGCAGGGGCGAGTGGGTGGGTGGGAGGTAATCAACCAAAGAACTTGTATGCGTATATGCATAACCCATGGACACAGACAATAGGGTGGTGAGGGCCTGGGGTGGGGGCAGGGGCCAGCTGGAGGTGGTCAATGGGGGAAAAAGGGACATCTGTAATACTTTCAACAACAAAGATTAAAAAATTGTTCACATCCTACTTACCCCTGGTATTCTATTCTATGTAAACAAAGACAAAAGCTTTGGGGAAATGCTTGGATTGTTAAATGGACAAGTCATATTAGAAAACTGTATATGTAGTGGGTTTTTAACTATTTATGAAAATATGAAAAGACTAGGCATCCCCCTGCCCCACTATTTGTAGTGTTAGCCCGTCAAGGCAGGATGGCTCTGAATGGCCTCACATTGGATGACCCGATGTCCCATGATTTCTTTTCAGGATATAGTTTATGTTCGTGAAGGTAATTTCAGTTTTCTTGTCCCAGCCTCTCCTTTTTTTCTTTTTTTTTTTTAATTCTGGGATTTATTTACCTTCTATAATTGAAACTTTGTTGCCTTGAGTGGAGCTCAGAGCCGGCCGCGGCAGGCGGGAAGCTTGGCTTCCTCCATCACTGGAGCAACCAAGCCTCCTGCTCGCTCCAGCTCCGTGGCTGCCGGCCACCATCTTGGTTGGGTTAATTTGTATATAGTCGCTCTGATTGGCTGGTGGGCATGGCTTAAGGCATAGTGAAGGTACAGTCAATTTGCATGTTTGTCTTTTATTAGATTAGATGTCACTCACTAGGAAAGCGGGGCTTGGAGAGGCTAGTGATGGGACTGGCTACCAGCTCGTCAGTGGTGAAGTCGGGTAGGTCCCTGCTGCTCCGTGAAACCCCAGGCCCCCTGGAAGCACAGGCGCACTGTCTCCTGCTCACCAGGCGCCATCAGGGCTACGCGCCGATTTCCTGCTTAGGACACACACTTCTCTCACCTGTAACATTGCTCATGGAAGCCACATCCTCCGATGTCTTTGAATTCTAGGTGTTGTATTTTGAATTCACTCTTTGTTTTCTATTTGTGAGCGAATATTAAAAAGCGATTGTAAACAAACTGCACGCCAGCAGGCTGTGGGCAGAGCTTCCATCTCTCTGTCCTCAGAAAGCAGCATGTGGGCGTCTGAGGCAGCACCACCGAGACAGGCCAAGGAAGCTCACCAGCTGCGGTGCAGCGGGGGCTTCAGTGCAGGCCTCCGCACACCTCACCGCTGCCGCCCGGGCCCGTCCACGAGTCCTGCGGCCAACACGCCGCCTCACAGGCCTGCACGCCCCCTCGGTCTGTGACTTACCCAGCAGTCATTTTGATCTCAGCCTGTGGTAGGATTTCATTGTTAAATCATCCTAGTAAATGTGGAACAACCCACAAACTCAAAATTAAATTAATATCAAACCAATAACTTACGTTATAGTTTAGAAATTGCATAGTAACTGCTGCTACCTAATAAAATATGCGTGGGTAAAACACTGAGTTCTAAGTGTTGAATGAGAGATCGTGACATGACAGTTTTCTCCTACTTCAAGCACACAGAAGGCCTGGGAGAGGTAACCTGTCTCCTGGCACATTTGCAGGCAGTCCTGAATCTGTGTTTTCCTGGTGGAAATGTAATTCCCATATCTCTTCTTTTCTTCCAAATAGTAAACATGCTCTTTTGGTGCGGAAGAGTGCTTACGAAAAGTGGACTGTAGAGGGTTTATTCTTGATGTGAATTAAAAAACATGACAGATTTCTCAGGTCCTGTATTTCTCAGTCGCATCCCTAACTTGTGCCCGGGACCTTCCGATGCTGCCCTTTCCGTGCCCGAGTGCGGGTGGTGGGCGGGGGTTAGATGTGTGCATAGTAATCAGGACCAGAACACATGTGACCACCTATTTTCCTCCAGTGTCTCCCCTGCTGGGCCGTCTGCCTGAGGAACCAAGGCCTGTGTGGATGGTGGTGTGGGGAGGGCGCGGGCATGGGAGGTGGCGGTGGTAAGGCTGCCCTTACACGGATCCCGGTTCCCTCCGCGCGTCTGCAGTTCCCACACAGGAGCATATGGCACGCTGTTGATGGAGGTGCGTACCCAAGCTGTGACTGCCTCCTGGAAGGTGAAATGACAAACTGCAGTGGTCTCTTGCCAGGAAAACGTGGGCCCGTCAGCGCCTGTTGTCAAACCAGAGGATGACGAGGAGGAAATACGGGGTGCGCTTCCTCTTCTCCCTCGGGGAGGCTCCAGCTCTTACTCATCGTCCCCTGCATTTGTTACAAAGGGGCTGTCAAAGGTGCTTTCCCAGCCGAGCGGACGGCCGGTCACCGGGGTTGAAATCATACACTGGCTCCTGCTTACGTTGTGTGTGATTTTCAACAGTTTCTTACACAGCGTGGAGCTCAGGGCTCTCCATTTCCACTGTTTCTCCTCCTCCCCCAACCCTCCTGCACGGAAACAAAACCAAAACGAAAGAGGAGTTTCTCTTCCTTACCATGAACAAGTAGGAAAGGGCTTGAGACCAGCTGCTGTCCGTGTCCCATGCTGTCCCCCAGCAGCAGCTCACCCACAGGTGGGGTGGCCAAGACCAGCTTGTACTGCTGTCTGCGTGTGGACTCGGGGTATCGGACAAGCTGCTCTGTTCCTGGGTGGTCAGTCCTGCTGCAGGGAGAGAGGAGAGCCCTTGGGGCATTAGAGCGGATGTCAACCAGTTACCTGCCACGATTTTGGATTTAATTAATAAAGATCCGCTGCTGGCGTCTATGGATGCTTATGGTGTACAAATGGTTAAGCTGACGGAGTAGAGTGGATGTGAGCCCAGCAGGAGGAGGGATTCCTGACGGATGGTAGGTGACCAGGGCGGTTTCAGGGAGTCTGAGCCACAAACCACCTTACCGGCTGGAGACCACTGCCCCTGACTAGTTACCGGGTATAATCCAGCGGCTTCCGTGTTGAGAGACGGGCAGCTGTGTCAGAGGCAACAGAGGTCACCTGAGGGCACAGCATCGTTGGAGGCCACTCTCAGAGGCTGCGGCTGTGTTTTTTTAAAAATATATTTTTATTGATCTCAGTGAGGAAGGGAGAGAGAGAAAGAGATAGAAACATCAATGATGAGAGAGAATCTTTGATTGGCTGCCTCCTGCACGCCCCACACTGGGGATCGAGCCCACAACCCAGGCATGTGCCCTGACCGGGAATCGAACCATGACCTCCTGGTTCATAGGTCGATGCTCAGCCACCGAGCCACGCCAGCCGAACCGGTGGCTGCTGTTTAGACCATTTATTAATATTCTAAATTCGCAGGGGCTTGCGCCAGGGCCTTGGCGAGTAGGGCTTCCCACCCATTGCATAAGCAATGGCCGCGTGGCTTCCACCCCCTTCCTCCCATCCCTTTTCTAAGTTTCCCTTCCACCTGGGCCCAGCCGTGGTACTCTCTGACCCTGCTAAACCATGGCCAGTGAGCTTTATGTTGTCTTACTGAGGACTGACCCACCCCCTGGCGTTCATTATGGCATTTGAAGCTCAGGCAGGGAGTAAAAGAAAATGTAAAACAGTGTGAACTAGTAGACGGGGCAGAAGACATCGGAGGCCGGTTGTCAACCTTGGGCAAGTACATAAGCCCCTGGGGCCTTGATTTCCCCACCTGTAAAATGGGCAATTCCGGTCAGACCAGATCAGAAGGTCTTGCGGTTTCTTGGACCTCTAATTATGTATATGCATTTGGACTTTATCTTGTTATTACGTTATTAGATATCTAAACTCACAATGTGGGTTTCTAGTCCAAATGCAGGGCTAGGCTTTTCTTCCCCTGGATCATCTGTGGTGCCGAGAAGGCCTCTCCGGCCCTCGTCTGGTCTCCTGATTCTGGGAGAAAGGCACGTGTTTTCCTAGGAGACTCACAGATAAACTGGGGTAAACACAGCTGTTGGGGGGAAACACCATATTCCCGTAACCCTCTGCGGCCTAATATCCTTTATCTTTAATAAACAATGTCTAAATAGATGACACAGAGTTTCTATCCATAAAGCACATACCAGTTCATACAGGATGCCTTCCAGTGGCTATGCTTCGGGACAGTTAGCGTAGCCCTCCAACACGTAAGCCTGGATAAGCTCCTGTTTAATCTAAGAAAACTTCACGATGGGTTTCAAAGATGGGGAGGTGACTCTCCATCTCCCTCTCTCTTTCCTATTTGAGTTTTCTTCACCGTGACTGTTCATACTATGAATCGCAAAGGTAACTCAGTTGACTGATGGCCAAAAATGCCCTCAGATTTCTCCTGCAAGAACTCATTTTTAGCCGAAACCGGTTTGGCTCAGTGGATAGAGCATCGGCCTGCAGACTGAGGGGTCCCAGGTTCGATTCCGGTCAGGGGCATGTACCTGGGTTGCGGGCACATCCCCAGTGGGAGATGTGCAGGAGGCAGCTGATCGATGTTTCTCTCCCATCGATGTTTCTAACTCTCTATCCCTTTCCCTTCCTCTCTGTAAAAAATCAATAAAATATTTTAAAAAAAGAACTCATTTTTAAGCAAAATAGTAGGAAATGAAGAAATAAGAAAGGGAGTTTCTGAAACCATGTTTAGGTGGCTCTTCCCGACAGCATTGGGCTCTGTGATCTGGTTGCTGCTTCGTTGGACGTTTCTGTCCAGGCACAAAGCTAAGCACAGCGCTCACCGCTGAGCACCCCAGGCTGGAGCTGTAGGTCTTACTCCGCTGGACGGGGACAGGGGCGCTTCAGCACTGATGTGAGGTCTGGCAGTAACTGGGGGGAGG
>NW_005871591.1:56483-58629 GCF_000147115.1 Myotis lucifugus | reverse complement strand
TTCGGTTTCATGATGTATCTGTGAATTAGGGAATAGTTATTAACCACTATTAGTGTATAGTTAAGTAATTTGTATGTGACTAGTTACAAATAAACCTGCTACTTGAAAAGACAAGAGTAGAGGTCAGTTCTTAAAAAGTCCATTTTTATGTATTTGATGCATTTTTACTACAACCGAAGTGTTGCTCCAAATGGGAAGTAGGATTCTGTATTCCCTTTCCCATCAGAAATCCAGAGAAAGCAGGGAAGTGCCTTATAATACCCACAAATACCACTGCCATGGTGATTTTAAAAATTCTTCTCATTATTGTGTCAAGCTCTTATTTTTATTGAGGGTAACACTGAGGGAGCTTGATGACAAACTGTACACTATCCTGGTCTTAAGTGAGAGAGCATCACTTCTCAGTGCTTCTTCCCCTTCAGTCTCGTTATCCTTTTGGGGTCACAACAATATTTTGAAGGTATTTTTAATGTTTCTTTTATTTTTTTAAACTTTGGAAATACTGAGAGCTGTCAGAGAGGCTGAGACTCCTGCCATCGTCAGGAATGGAAACAGTGGTCTCACTTGGAGTCTAACATTTTATCCTCTGCATTATATATACAAACCAGTATTACCTCCTGCCTGCTACCCTTTCATGTGGATATGTATATATATGCTATCCACCGGTGCACGTTACAGAGTTATCCAGGTTCCAAGTAAAACTGTGTATCATAAATACTTTTATGACTTCAAAATGCGTGAAAACTCCAAATCTAGATGAGAATGCTTTAAAGTTAAGGTCGCAGAACCTTCCAAGAAGGGGGACAGACAGGGCAGACTCTTAAGAGTGGGTAACGGAGTCCTCCAGCTTCGGCCTGTCCTGCACCCAAAGCCACGCAGCCCCACCCTAGACGTCCCGGGAGTGGCGTGTCCCTCGTCACAGGGATCCGCAGCGTTTACAGCATGGCCTCTGCGGCCTGAGATTGTGAGCATCATGCAGCGTTTTACTGAAGTGCTTTGCGTGTAATATCACACTGCAGCCCAGGGTCCCATGCGGATTTGTTACTGGTTTTGCCATTGTTTATACAGCGAACCTTACTGAGTGCTGACCTGGAGGCCTCAGGCAGCCCTGGCAGCCCTGCCTTCCCTGGTGTTCAGCTCCGGAGGAGAAACCGACTGAGTGATCTGCCCAGGGTGACACTGCCTGCAGGCGGCGTGGCTGGACTTGAACCCGGGTCTCTCTGACTTGGGTTTGCACTCTTCTCCCCTGTGCTCCGCCAGGCGAGCTGGGAAGGTGCGGTGGCTCAGGGCTTTCCCAGCTCTGCAGGCCTCAGCAGATCCATCCTGCGGTTTCGTTTCTTAACCGGGATGCTGAGGGCAAAGGCGAGGCTCTGATTTTCCAGACAAATGACTTTGGCACTCGCCAGAAAGCAACCTAGAGGACTGGGCACCTCCTCCGTGTGCAGACACTGCCGCTTTGTTCCCAGTGTCCTGGCTCCTCCCTGCACAGCTCCCTCCCCGCGATGCTGGAGGAGGCACAGCGGCTCCGGAGGCACTGTTGCTACCACAGCTGCTAGCACTTACTTTCAACATCTGAAAAATAGCGGCGGCATTCACACGAGTCATACAGCCGCTCACCCTCCAGGATCCCAGTGGACTCCTGAGCTCAGAAATGTTAAAGGGCTAGGGTGGTGTGGGGGGGCGCAAAGGGCAGCCTCCCCAGCAACTCCGGCCAGTCCTCAGCTCCCGGGAGCGTGGGCATCACGGAGGCCACATCTGTTACTTACTAGTATGTAGCTGTAGAATGCACCAGGAGCCCTAAACATCAGGCAGGCAGAGGCCGGGATGTGCTCCCAGCACACGCCAGCACGTGGGTGAGGATGACTTCCACTCTTGCTCTGGACGCGAGTGGACAGGCTGCTAAGCAGAGCCTGTGGTTCGTCAGAACCAGCAAGGGTTAGGGGCCCCATGTTTCCACCTCCCTCTCCTGCCCTGTCTGCAAGTGAGGGGAGGCTGAGGAGCGAGGGTTTCCTTATGCCTCAGCCCCGCAGACACCCGCCTCCTAGGACCACGTCTCTCAGCGGCACCACCTGTCGTGGCTCCTGTCGTCACCTTGTTATACAGTCACAGAACGGACCGTGACTGCTTGTGTGTGTGTGTGTCTAAA
>NW_005871591.1:54015-55069 GCF_000147115.1 Myotis lucifugus | reverse complement strand
GCTTTTATTATATAGGATATTTCATATAACTGGGGTCTTACAGGACTTGTTCTTCTATGACTGGCTTATTTCACTTAGCATGTCCTCAAGGTTCACACATGTTGTCGCTATTGCAGGATTTCCTTCTTTTTCTAAGGCCAAATAATATTCCACTGTATGAACATACCATATATTTTTAAAAATATATCTTTATTGATTACAGAGAGGAAGGGAGAGGGAGAGAGAGATAGAAACATCAATGATGAGAGAGAATCATTGATTGTCTGCCTCCTGCATGTCCCCCACTGGGGATTAAGCCCGCAACCCAGGCATGTGCCCTTGACTGGAATCGAACCTGGGGCCCTTCAGTTCGCAGGCTGATGTTCTATCCACTGAGCCAAACCAGCTAGGGCCGTACCATATTTTTTAACCCCTTCATCCTTCATTGGACATGGAGATTGTTTGCACACCTTGGCCACTGTGAGCACTGCCACGGTGAACACAGGAGTGCTAATATCTCTTCGAGATTCTGATCTCAGTTATTTTGGATAAATACCCAGAATTAGCGTCTTCCATTCTTTTCTTGCCCCCTTTTCTTCCTCTGACTCTTCCATCTCTCCCCCTAGACCAGTGGCTCTCAACCTTGGCTGCACATTAGAATCACCTGGGAATCTTTTTAAAATCCTGATGTCTGGGCCTCATCCTCCGGAAATTCTGTCTCTTTGTTATGGGGGGGGGCCACAACATTAGTAACAAAGAAACAGAAGTTCCGGAGATGGAGGCCCAGACATCAGGATTTTAAAAAGATTCCCGGGGGGAGTCTAAGGAGGGCAGAGAAGAAATCTGGTATAAGGGAATCAGGGAATACTTGTTCATTTCCTACTTGGTTAAATTCCTGGAATGTTGGAAAACGGAAAGATTACATTCCTTTGAGAAAATATCCTACACAGATTAATGTCTAGCCCCTTAGAGACTAGCTTATGTAACCTGTGTGAGCCTTTACTCTGGAGTCCTGTGAAAAACGT
Organism: Myotis lucifugus; assembly: GCF_000147115.1. NCBI lineage: Eukaryota > Metazoa > Chordata > Mammalia > Chiroptera > Vespertilionidae > Myotis > Myotis lucifugus. The sequence goes on along the minus strand of NW_005871591.1, from coordinate 54,065 downwards.
GATGACACCCTTCACCCCGTCTTGGAGACGGGGCACCGTCCTGCCCTTTG
>NW_005871591.1:25180-53536 GCF_000147115.1 Myotis lucifugus | reverse complement strand
TCATTTCAGGGAAGGGAGAGGGAGAGAGAGAGAAAGAGAGAGAAACATCAATGATCAGAGCGAATCATTGATTGGCTGCCTCTTACACGCCTTCCACTGGAGATTGAGCCCACAACCCAGGCATGTGCCCTGACCGGAATCGAACTGTGACCTCCTGGTTCATAGGTTGACACTCAACCACGGAGCCACACTAGTCAGGCCTGCATACCTACTGTTATTGAAACCTCACAACAATCCAGTGTAGTTACTTAATATACGTGTTCCCATTTTACAGATGGGAATGACACAGGCTGGAGAAATTCAATAAGTTCCAGGTTACTCGGGAGGTGGTAGCACCTGGATTTCAGTGGAGATCTGAGCCAAAGCAAGTGCATCTGCCCCCACCCCATGTTGCCTCCCAGAGCTCATACGCTAGGCTGCTGGAACCCCCGTCCTGGGCCCTGAGATCCCCAGTATAGTCAGTTTCACAGCAAGTCACTGAAATTTACACTCTTGTAACTGTTCTTACAGGAATTTCATGAGGAAACCGTGGAGAAAGAAAAGCATCAAAAATGTACATTCGTATTTAATGACTATACATGTGATATTTATATTATACTAGAGGCCTAGTGCACGAAATTCGTGCATGGGGGTGTGTGTCTCTCAGGCCAGCCTGCACCCTCTCCAATCCGGGACCCCTTGGGGGATGTCTGACTGCCACAGGGATCAGGCCTAAACCAGCAGGCCAACATCCCTCTCACAATCCGGGACCACTGGCTCCTAACTGCTTACCTGCCTGCCTGCCTGATCACCCCTAACCACTCTACTTGCCTGCCTGATAGTCCTTAACTGCCTCTGTTTGCTGGCCTGGTCGCCCCTAACAGCCCTCCCCTGCCGGCCTGGTTGCCCCTAACTGCCCTCCCCTCCCAGCCTAGTTGCCCCTAACTGCCCTCCCCTGCTGGCCTGATCGCCCCTAACTGCCTTTGCCTTGGCCCCTGCCACCGTGGCTTTGTCCGGAAGGATGTCTGGAAGATGCCTGTTACCCTTTTTTTAGTATAGATACTATAATAAACAAATGTTTCACGACGTCTTTCTACATAATGTTAAGAGATGCTTAAAATATATAGCATTAGGAAAATAGGAAAGTTACTTTTATATTTCTAGAAAAGGAACATCTCTTAAAGGGCAATGGTTTTTTTCATTAAACATTTTAATAGCTGAGCTGATTTAAAAAGTGGGTGGGGGGGGGAGCCCTAACTGGTTTGGCTCAGTGGATAGAGCGTCGGCCTGCAGACTGAAGGGTCCCAGGTTCGATTCTGGTCAAGGGCATGTATCTTGGTTGCAGGCACATCCCCAGTGGGAGGTGTGTAGGAGGCAGCTGATCGATGTTTCTCTCTCATCGATGTTTCTAGCTCTCTATCCCTCTCCCTTCCTCTCTGTAAAAAATCAGTAGAATATATTTTTTTTAAAAAAGTGGAGGGGGTAGATCTTTCAGGGTGTGGAGTGTAAAGTTATGCTCTGCTTGTTCTGAGAGGAGGTAACCCATAGGAAGTAAAAATCTGTGAGCGTACGTTGGACATATTTCTTACTAATACATTTTGTCCCCCGTATTTTTTGCCTGGGATAGTTTTAATATTGACTTAGCCATGGACAGTACTGGGTAGGCCACTACAGGACCCACCACTCCACTAGGTGGCGCTGTGGTAGCATGTATGGGCCTGATGCCCCGCCATGGGTTTGGGAAGCAGACAAGAATTTTGCATTTTGTTGGGATTCCCCAGGGCTAAGGAAGTGTGTATTAGAGCCCAGGGTATAACTGAACGTTTTCACATTTCTGGTCTGGTGTGCCTGCGCATCCCCACTTGGTACTTCTTTCCCCTATTGTAGCATATCTCTGACGGAGGCCTGCCCACCAGCCCCCCTTCCTGTAACGCCACTCTTCTCTCCCTGACTCTTCTCGCATCTTTTCTCTTGGATGGGTGTACCACACTCTGACCGTGTGCATGGTAAGCAGAGATGTTTGTGTCTGAGCCGGCAGTGGGACCAGCTGCGGGGTTGGTCTCAGTGGCTCACCTGCTGCTTTTCATGAAAACATGTAGAATGCGTTCAGTCTTCCCCAGAACGTGGGTGCCGGTGCTTTGTGGCGTTACTGCATGTTGTTCCCCTCTTCCAGCCACGTTTCCAACAGGCATGTTTCTCGGATTTTGACAAGAGCGGCTAATGTAAGAAGTCCCCAACTTCAAAACGTAGCTCCTCATAGCCTTTGGTTTCTAGAAGGAGCTAGGCACGGTCCCTTCGGGTCCTGGAGCAAGTATGAACTTTCAAGATCAGTTGGCGATGGGTCGGCTCGAGGAGGAAGGGCTCATGGGAATCAGACTCATGGGGGGCAGGCACGTTAGGACTCGCCTGGCAGATCTTTCTCTTTGGTGCAAGTCATCATCTGTCGAAGTGAAACTTCCTCACTGTCAGGTGTCCTTCCATCACACCGACACTTTCCGGTGAGGTCAGGGCAATGGGCTGCGAGGCGCTGTCTTGACCTGGCCAGATGTGGTCCTGAACAGGGTTCTGTCTGGTGTACACACGCTCAGGAGTGTCGTTTGCATCAGCCTTGCTCCCTCTGTCAAAGGTGCAGGACGGTGGCCCGTCACCAAGACGGGGTGAAGGGTGTCATCACGTTGTTACACAGGACTCCAGAGTAAAGGCTCACACAGGTGACATAAGCTAGTCTCTAAGTTATCTAGACATTCACTCTGTGTAGGGTATTTTCTCAAAGGAATGTAATCTTTCTGTTTTCCAACATTCCAGGAAATTAACCAAGTAGGAAATGAACAAGTATTCACTGATACTGTTATACCAGATATGTTCTCTGCCTTCTGGAATCTCCCAGCTTACTAGGCAGGACGAACCCAGAGATAACCAATGATCAGTGTAAGACGTGTAGGCTTTGTGATCATTTCTAATACTCTAGAAATGAAACTCCTTAGTAACTGCTTTGTTTGTGCTGCAGACTGTCACTCAAATGTGTGTGTGGTGGTGGCCATGGGAGGGGCACAGGGAGGAGGCCTTTGGACCTGGGCCTGGGATTCGAGGGTCTGGAGAAGTTTCCCGTCATCTTTAGTTCTGAAGTGGGGTTGGTGCTATGGGACATTCTAGAGCAGGAGTGGGGAACCTTTTTCCTGCCAAGGGCCATGTGGATATTTAGAACATCAATCTCGGGCCATACAGAATGATCAACATAAACATTGGCCTGCTCTATGTGACCAAACATTTAAGTAACTCACCATTCCTAGAGAGAAATAGAAGCCCCTACAGACTACAGCCCTCCTGCCCCCCAGGGAGGGGAGGGAAAGAAGTCACATCTCATCTCCATCTTCACATCCTGGTTCCTTTTCTTCTCCCTCCTCTGTTCTTCCCACCTCTTCTGGGAAGAATGGGAAAGAACTGATACCCATGTCCCACCCCGTGTCACCGTCTGTCTGGCCTGAGGGTAGGAAACAGGGAGGGGCAGGAGAAACCAGGGCGCTGTCTGTGCACATCTGCCCACAGCCTGGCAGGCACCGGCCTTCCCTGGAAAAACAAGCACCGAGATGCAGGTATCTGATCGCTATCAAGAACCTTTATTCCGAGGAATGAAGCAAGAGATGGTGTCTTTAGTCAACTGTCACCCAGTGTAGGTGGGAGCCAGGAACAGCCCAGCTTATGATTTCCATGCGATAGCAGATGCACAACAGTTCCGTGGACCAGCCAGCCCATTGCCTGGGCCGGGCAGAGTCGGTAAATACTGGGTAAATGAATAAGTGAGTACAATCCGTGAGAGAGCAGGATTGAAAACCTGACCTCATGCCTCAGGTCCTGCACTTCTCCGCTTCATGGTTGCTGGTCTCCCTGGAGGGAACTGGGGGCCCGAGAGACCAGGGCATCCTCCGTAATGTTAGATTCTGAAAGGAGAGGACTGTGTCGGTCTCATTAGCCATTATCTGTCTCTTACTTTCGTTAGCCTATAATTCTTTATACTTCCCTACCCTTAAGCTCCCTTTTTAAAAAAAAACTCACCCATATGTCTTTTATACCAGCAAGTGACTTAGTTGTTAAAAATATAGATTCTCAGTGCAGACTTCCTGAGCTTAAATCCAGGCTCTGCCTCCTATTAGCTGTGTGACCTTGGGCAAGTTGTTTAACCTCTAGGTGTCTCAGACTCATTAACTTTAAAAATGGGATAATAATAGAACCTACATCAAAGAGTGACTGAAGATCATGAGTTAATATATGTGCAGCCCTGAGAACAGCTCCTGGTACAGATCAGTGCCATGTGCATGTAGTTAATGCAGCCCTGCTGTGACTTTTATCATTATCCTGTGTTTCTCTACTTTTAGAAATAAACCTTATTTAAATTTTTTTTTTAAATCCTCACCTGAGGATATTTTTCCATTGATTTTTAGAGAGAGTGGAAGAAAGAAGGAAAGACAGAAAAATCGATGTGAGAGAGAAACACATCGATTGGTTGCCTTCTGCACAAGCCCTGACCAGGGCCCGAGCTGGGGAGGAGCCTGCAACTGAGGTACTTATGCCCTTGACCGGAATCAAACCCGGGACCCTTTGGCCTGAAGACAACAGAGTGTGACATTATCACAGCCTCTTTTTCTTGAGTATGCTCTTTATATCATTATTTTTAAATTTTAAATTTTTTATGTTGTTTTCTCCCTTTCCTTTTGGTTTTATGTTTGGTTGCTTGTTTTTATTGTGGTAAACTATAAATAATACAAAATTAACCATCTTAACTATTTTTGAATGTACAGTGTAGTGGCATTGGTTACATTCATAATGCTGTGCAGCCATCACCACCACTTACTCCCTAAACGTTTCCTTTCCCCAATAGAACCTCTCCTCCCTCTACCCCCCCCCCCCAATAAGCAGCAAGGCTCCACTCCCCATCCTCCAGGCCCTGGTCACCTCCCATGCACTTTCTGTCTCAGTGATTTATCTACTCTAAGTATCTCTATCATCAAGTGGAATCATAAGAGTATTTGTTCTTTTGTGTCTGGCTTCTTCACTTAGCATAATGTCCTCAAGGTTCATCCATGTTGTAGCATGTATCCGAACTCCTCTTTTTATGGCTGAATAATAGTCCATTGTGTGCATGTGTCGAATTTGTGTCTCCATGGACACCCATGGGTTGTTTCCACCTCTGGGCTGCTGTGAATAGTGCTGCTGTGAATGCTGGACCAAGTATCTATTTGTACCTATTTGCACGAGTAACTATTTTTGGTCCGATTTTAATTCCTTTAGATATACACCAAGAAGTGGACTTGTTGGTTCCGATGGTAATTCTATGTTTAGTTATTTGAGGAACCACCAAACTGTTTTCTATGGCAGTTACACTATTCTATGCTCCCACCAGCAACGTGCTACTATAAGGATCCTCGTTTCTCCACATTCTCACCAACTGTTGCTATTTTTCCGTTTTTTGATAACAGCTATCCTAATGGGTACAAAGCGGTAGCTTATTGTGGTTGTCACATAATGTATATATTTCTATATCTGTATATAGATATACTCGTAGGTATTAAATAAAATGAAACATTTATAATAAAACTTGAAGACATGAACCTATGTCAAACATGAGCTAGGTCACTGACTTAGAATCATTTGTTCAACCATAACCATGTTTTGATAGGAGCTATCAGGTTTCAAAACCCTGGGAGCCCAGAGAATGAAGTTTCACGGTAGTTTTTACAGAAGATGAATGATCCCCGTGCCCTCCCCCCCTCCCCCAAAGGCGACTGGGAGAGGGTGGGCTGTGGCCTGAGCAGGCTGTTGGCGGGAAGGTGCCCCCTGGTCCTCACCTCTCTGCGGATGAGGAGCCAGCCTGTGACTGCACATTCTGGAATTCACTTGCTCACAGGTGTTGGCAGCCCTGGCCCGGGCCCAGCACAAGGTTTTCCCTGGAGGAACGCCACGCTCTGCATTTCCTTGTCTACACACTGTGTTATTGTCACACCTCTCCGCCGGGATCAGAGAGAGGTTGGGTTGTCTGGGCATTGCAGTAGCGCCTACGCGTGACCCCCAGTCGGAGCGCCTGCCAGAGAAAGCTGTTCTCCTGCAGGCCAGTCTAGGGCTGGGAGAGGCGGCTGATTAGTGGCGGGTGCTGCTCCCTGCGGTTCTGGTCCCTCCCTCCCTTGCAAGGCCTCCATCCCCACCCTTACCTTGTGCTCCCTCCTCTGTCCTCACATACTCCCAGCTGCCTGGAACGGGGCCTCGTCTCCCTGGTGCTGCTGGGTGATCTGAGGGCTGGGGAGGGCTGGGAGTCACGACTGTGGGTCGCAGCCCTTGTTCCTGCGGCGCCTCTCCCATAGCTGAGCAACCTGGACAGAGGCCCTCACCGCAGCACGCCTGGCCAGCCATGTCACATCTTTCTCAGGGAAAGTGATCCCTGTCACTGCTGATTCACAGCTCAGGTTACCTGAGGCCACGTGAGAGGGAAGTGCAGTGCTAGCCAGACATGTTGGTTGTTACTGTCCAGCAAAAGCTTCCTAAAGAGAGAGGGGGTCTTCTGGGTCTCACAGCATAGTATGCCCAGAGGAGAAGCTCAATAGATTCCAGCGAAAGAAAGATGCTGCATTGCCGGTGTGGCTCAGTGGTTGAGCATCGACCTATGAACCAGAAGGTCATGGTTCAATCCCGGTCAGGGCACATGCCCGGGTTTCGGGCTCGATCCCCAGTGTGGGGAGTGCAGGAGGCAGCTGATCAGTGATTCTCATCATTGACGTTTCTCCCTCTCCCTCTCTCTTCCTCTCTGAAATCAATAAAAAAATTTATATATATATACACACACATATATATATATATAAAAGAAGGATGCTGACATCCCTGATCTCACAATGAAATCAGCTCTCCAGGGACCCACACCCAAGGCATAGCCCCAGTTGCCTTTAATACGTGGTGACTCAGTTGCTCCGTGATGTCTTTTAACAGCCCAGTCTTTCTTCCTCCTTTTGTTCCTTTTGTTTCTCCATATTTGGCATTGTTAAGCAAATTCATTCCGTGTTTTTTCCTGTAGGCCAGTGTGTCATTTCTTTGATTTAAGTCCATGCCCTGAGCCGAGCTCAGAAGCCCTCAGAGAGCCATTGCTGGCGGTGACGCACGCGTGGAAAAACAGTCCGCATGCACAGCCCCCAGAACAGACGCGGCTGTCGTCTCGGCCCATTCATAAATCAGAGCTGTGCTGGAATGTCGGTCACGTCAGGGCTTCAGAATCCGGGACGGACTCCTTCATCCGAAGACAGAGGCATCTTGCGAAGCAATAGGAGGGAGTGGGAGGAAGTTCAAACCCGGGGCTGATCAGTGGCTCTTTCCTCTCCAGGCCGCCCGCCTCCCACAGGCTTTGAGCTTTGTGTGTCTCGGGAGGTGTCCCCAGTTGGGATGGGGACCCTGGAAGGCCAGCCAGCCCTCGCTCTGCACACTCCTTGACTTGGCTGGGCTCTCGAATCCTGGGCTTGGTTGCATTTGTATTCGTACTTGATGGTCGAGGGCTTGTGTCTTCTGACCGTCAACATATGTCAGATATGCATTACGTTCCTACTATGTGCCTAGACCTAGGTAGACAAGGCCCTGTCCCATCTGTTTGTTCCATTCTCAAGTGTTTAAAGTGGTGCCCATATCGTGAGATTCTGTTCTCTGCAAACCTGTTGGCAGAGCAGGGAGAAAAGGTCCATTCATCACAACATGCTCCACCCCTGATCCCAGCCAACCGGTTGGCAGGGGTGGGCCATGATGGTGAGGGTGTGGGGGCGTTGGGAGCTGCTCTGAAGACTTGGTCATCCATCAGCCAACGGGTCTTCCCCGGCATCCTCTGCGCCCAGCAGCCTGTGGGAAACCGCTCTGGAATTCAGATCCTGCCAGTGGCCCTTCTGTTAGAGCCCCGCAGTGCGTGTGTGTTCCTTTCGGTCAGAAGAGATGGCTTATGTGGGGATATTTGTAAAGTAAACCAGGAAAATTTATTAACAGGCATTGCATTAAGCATTGTTAACTGCCAGGAAAATATTAGGTGTTGGAGAGTTAGGCATTGTAGTAGGTATAAATCTCAGTCCAAAAGCTACAGTGTGCGAGAAATAACACTTCGAATGGATTCCATAAAGCTGCTCAGTTCCTGGCTCTGGTTCCCCTTTCCACCCGTGTGGCGGAAACTTAATCTTCCCCTGGAGGTGCTGAGGTCAGCCCCGGGCCGGCAGGGTGGGGCTTGGGGTCTCCGCCAGCCCTCCCAGGCCTCGCGGCTCTGATGCTCCCTCCGTACTCAGGACTCAGGAGCCTCCTGTGACGCTGTGTGTGCTCTGTCTGCCCAGCTCCTCCCCTGGGAAGCTGTCCTGCCAGGTGGCCATGCCATCAGAAATCGGGGCGCAGGCCCTGCTCCTTCGGGCCCCCAGGCCTCCCTGCGTCCCCACCGCTCCCCTCCCCGAGAAGCACTGAGCAGAGTCTACTCCATGGGAGGGAGAAGGCAATGCCAAGAAGAGAATACCAATTAATGTCTCAAAATATCACCCAGCCCCTCAGTTCACGTTTGTATACTCTGCAAATATTTACCACTCGTATTGGCATAAATGATCTGTTTCATCCTCAGCACAGCCAGGAGGATTTTTTCTCTCCACTTTTAAAAAAAATCTACTTTTTAAATTGATTTTAGAGAGGAAGGGAGAGGGAGATAGAAATATTAATGATGAGAGAGAATCATTGATCGGCTGCCTCCTGCACGCCCCACACTGGGGGTGGAGCCCACAACCCGGGCATGTGTCCTAACCAGGAATTGAACCGTGGCCTCGTGGTTCATAGGTCGATGCTCAACCACTGAGCCAGGCCGCCTCTGAGACGTTGGATTACCCAGCAGGCACGACAGTTTGTTAAGTAAGTGAGCCTTAGCAACGTCCAGTCAATGCTGTGTTTGTTTTATTTATTTGTACTTTAAAAGAATTTAATTTTTATGAAGGTTAGGTCTTATCCGTGTACTTTTTACCATACCTTTTTCTTTATAAAAAATATTCTGGCCCTGGCCAGTGTGGTTCAGTGGGTTGGGCGTCGTCCCATACACCAAAAGGTTTTGGGTTCAATCCCTGGTCAGGGCAAGTACAGGAGGCAAACCGATTGATGTTTCCCTCTAACATCGATGTTTCTTTCTCTCTCTAAAAAACAACATAAAAAAATCCTCGGGTGATGATAGAAAATATTTCTGCATCTTTCTTCTCTCTCACACCTCGTGGCCTAGTGTGGCGATCTGCTCATGGATAAAGGGAAGCGGTCGGTGCATTAAACAACATGTGTTCTTATTTAAGGGCATAAAACCTCATTGTAGGACTAGGGTCTTTCCTGTTTCTGAAATGAGGCCAGAAACGCCTCATGGAAATATAACTCCAAACGGGAAGATGGCCGTCATGGTGAGGAAGGAGCTCAAGCCGTGGCCGTGAACCCCTGGCCCCTCGATGACCATGACAAAGGGCCTGCCCCGGAGGATGAGGGCAGGAGAGAGCTGACCTTCCGCATCCCTCGGGTCAGCCAGGCATCACCCAGCACTCGAATGAGAACCCGCCTGCCAGGCGCCCGCTCGCTCTGCTGCCCCTTCACCCCCAGTCCCAGCCCCTCTCCCCGACTCCACCGCTTTCCATCTGTGGGGCCTGTCTCTGACCTCCGAGCATGCAGAGCCATCTGAGAGTTGTCGGGAATGACCTCACAGCCGTCTGAGGTGTAGGCCGCGAAGCACCGAATCGGGGGCAGGTTTCCCCTGGCTTAGGATTGGACAGCAGCTGCCACTTTAAAATTGCTGCTTACGTAACTTGGGAGGTAAAGTGCGAAGAAAACAATTCTAATATCTTTATTTACGTAACGACAAGAGCAGCCGGGAGAAGACAAGGACAGCCAGCCAGAATGGACATGGTCTCCTGACTCCTTTCCATGGCCGAGAGCTAAGCTAGTTTCTAAGTGTCCAACGAGATGCAATCAGTACGTGGGTTTTGCATCTTGAGCCTCTGGATGGGCTATCGGATCCTGATGTAATGTCTGTTTTTCTTGTTGTGGTAAAAAATACAGGACCTGGAGTTTACCATTTTCACCACGCGAAGCGTCCAGCCCTGTGGCAATAAGTACCTGCACGTACATTGCTGTGCGGCCATCGCCAGCATCCAGCCCAGAACCCTCTCAGCTTCCCCAACGGAAACCCGTCCCCATCACACGCTGTTTTCCTCCTGCACATCCACCTGGCCGTCATCGGCATCTGAGGGGTCAGTGGGAGTTTCCTGCAGGTGTGGGGCATGTCTGGCCCCCGCTAGGCGCCGGGTATGCACAGTAAGCTGGCGTTGTGCTACTTGCTGCACAGTTTGTCTGTAAACAGAGAAGGTGCCTCAAGGCGCTCACAGCCCTGTTAGGGGAAGACAGGCAGGGGGAATGCAGTGAGGTTAGGGGTACAAGAGGGGCCGAAAGGAGCCTGTGGGGGGCAGGAGATGGACACGCTGGTTCCTCTGGAAGGCCTTGGAGCAGGGGTGGCATTTAAGGAGGCCCTGGGAGCTGCGGAGGGGGAGGGGGAGGGGCAGGCATTCCAGGCTGAAGAAACCCGTCTCCCTAATGTTGTGGGTTCTAAGATGGGCGCTAATTACATAACTCGCCTAAGAAGTCCTGGGATCGGGAAGTCAGAAACGCTCTGAGTGGTCATAGCTCACACTCCCCCCAGGTGATTCTACTTAAGTTGGGAGGCGTCAGTCTCGGTAATAGAAAACCAACCTCACCCAGTTCAAACAGGACAATAAAGGGAATGAAATGCATTGGTGCACAAATCTCCAAAACACGGAGGAAGGGCAGCCTTGCGCGGGAGGTTGGTAAAGGCTCTTGGTGGCCAGAGGGCGGCCAAGTGTCCTGTTTCCCGCTGCTGTGCCCACAGTGAGAGAAGCGCCCCCTCCCCTCCAGCTCCAACAGAAGTCTTCGGGTTCCTCTGATCGGCTCATCAGGGCACCTGCCCAGCCTCCCCCCCACCCCCCAGCCTCTCTGACGGGCTGGTCCAGGCTGCGTGATGGCCTAGCCTAGCCCTGCGGCGAGGGGGCAGGTGCTGGCTGATTGGACCAGGCCCATCAGGCCCCTTACAGACTCGGGATCGAAATCGATTCCTCACGTGGCCGCCTCCGTGGGGGGGCGAGGGGGGAATAGGAGGGACGGATGCTACTGCGCAGCCCCTGCCGTCTGCTTACCGGAGCCCAGCGCCTGGGCTCGTCGGGAGGGCAGGTACCACGTGCTCCTGAGAGCTGAGGGTGTCCCTGCGGAGCTCCCACCTCACACCCAAGGCCATGCTTGGAATTTTACCCATTGTCTCCAGTTCCTAAGAGCTTTCCGGGTAAGTAATCAGCTGCGAGTTCCATTTGAGGAAACGTAGACTCAGAGAGAAAATCACTTGACTGAGGCTCCGCGCCGGGAAATGGCCACACCAGGTGAACGCAGCCTCTGTTCCCAGAGGCCGGCTCCTCTCCTGTAGGTCACCGTGTCCTTGCAAGTGGCGGCTGCCATCGCTGCCATGTGTGGGAGGCTCTGCTTATTAGGGCCGGTGTGTGTGTGTGTGTGTGTGTGACAGAGTGAGGTGGGTAGAGCTGGTTTGTCTGTTTAATAACGTAAAGAGAAGCCTGCTTCCTTCTAACTCCTGTGCGTGTTCCGGTTCTGAGGTCTGGGGCGGTGGTCCCCAGGCCCAGCAGAGCACTGAGTCCCGTGGGGAGATGATACACACACAGGCCTGGCCTCAATGCCAGCTCAGCCACTCAGAATCTGGTAGTGGGATCATGGAAATGGTGTTTTTTTTTGTTTTTTTGTTTTTTAAGTTTCAGAGGTGATTCTCTAGCACAGTGGTTCTCAACCTTCTGGCCCTTTAAATACAGTTCCTCATGTTGTGACCCAACCATAAAATTATTTTCGTTGCTACTTCATAACTGTAATGTTGCTACTGTTATGAATCGTCATGTAAATATCTGATATGCAGGATGGTCTTAGGCGACCCCTGTGAAAGGGTCGTTCGACCGCCAAAGGGGTCGAGACCCACAGGTTGAGAACCGCGGCTCTAGCACAACCGGCTTTGGGAACCTTAGACCATAACCAATCTCTTCTCTCGTCGTGTTACAGCTCTTCACCTATTCTGACTGCTGTCACAGCCCCTCGGCCTTTTTCTCCGTTGGGTTCTTGTGTGGTGCTTAAGGGCCGGAGCTTTGAAATCAGAAATACTGAGTCCAAATCCCCTCTCCCTTGTGTATCAGTCACATAGAGAACTTGGGCAAGTTTCTTAGTAAGTCTGAGGCTTAGTTTCCTTATTTGTAAAGCGGGAATAGTGATGCCAGCTCTATTTTACCAATCGCTGTGAGGAATAAGAAAACACAGCTGACATTCTTGCACGAAGCTGGCACAGAGGAGCCAATGGCATTACTCGGTATTAGTAATTGTTAAGCTTCCTGGTTCCTTCAGCTGTTTTTAATAATGACGTTGTTTTCTAGATCCCTTTCGTTTACCCCTAATTTTTGGAGCACTCTAAGTTTTCTCTTAAAATGGGATTCTCTCCACTTTCTGAACAGGGATTGGGGTGGGAGGGTAGATGTTAGCACAAAACCCTAGATGTGTGACCACATCAGCAGACAGTAGGACTGTCACGCTGTGCGAAGTCTCTGCGTGCGCTCCCTGGATAGTAAACATGTTGGAATTTCCCATCAGGTCGAAGCTCTGTGCTCTTGGGAAATGTACCAGTGGATGATTGCAGGAACATCTGGACTCTTCAGGATTTTGTTGGACAGCCTTCATCTTGGCGTCAGGCCTAACCTATGTTGGGAGGCTGGTTTCATCATAATCGTGGGTTGTTTCCAAGACGGCGATGATCCGTTTTATCTCGTAGAGATCTGTCAGCATGGCCCCATTCAGCTACAAGTGACGACTAATTTGAAATGAGGTCCACATTCCAGGGAGAGGCAGCTTGCCCCTCGCATGTGCGCTGGCATTTACGTAAAATGCAAACATGTCCGTTTGGTTGTATTCGTTTTGTTTCTTGATCCCCAAATACATGTGTAATGGCTGTGTCCACCTGAGCCCGTTTCCTTTAAAACTTCTGTGAGGCAGGACTCGAGGCTGGTGGAGGTATGCCCAGCCCGTTGCAGGGCACGGGGCTCATTCCTTTTGCTGAAGCTGCTTTACTGCGGCCTTGCTGCCGGGGTGGGCGGGTCACCTCTGTTCTGGCAGAACTGAGAGTAGAGAGGTGGGTGGGCTGCCCAGGGGCACCAGTCATTGAGCCATTTCCTACTCGCCTGAGAATTTCATACAGTCGTGTCTGTGGCGTCATCATAGGCTGAAAGCTGTGGGGCTCACTCAGGGATGGTGTAATGGTCTATGAAACGTGGCCCAGCCACAGGAACTCCAGTCCAGTTTCATGGAGCAGAAATGCATTTTGAGGTCTCTGTCTTTGTTTAAATGCCAGAAAACAAGCTCAGGTATTTACCAAAAATGGAAAATTCCCAAGTACCAGCTTCCTTCAGACCCTCCTCATTCTTCTAATGACTGGAGGGGAAAACCTGATGAAATGAGAATTCAACATCTCCTTCCCCAGTTCCTTGAAAAAATGTAGTGACAAGAGATTTAATGTGTTCAAGTTAGGGTGAAATAAATACTTATAGTATTGGCTGCCTAAAAGTTACTATTTCAGGGGACCCTGCCAGCAGTGTGTTCCCTTGTTTTTAGGGTCACTGATATGTTATTTAAAAATTCGTCTTAGCTGCCTGGTGTGGCTCAGTGGTTGAGCATCGACCTATGAACCAGGAGTTCATGGTTCCATTCCTGGTCAGGGCACATGCCCGGGTTGTGGGCTCCATCCCCATTCGGGGGGTGGGGGGCGGTTGTGCAGGAGGCAGCCGATCCATGATTCTCTCTCATTATTGATGTTTCCCTCTCTCCCTCTCCTTTCTCTTTGAAATCAATAAAAATATATTTAAAAAATAAAGATTCATTTTAGTAGGGCTCATACTTCAAGCCAGGTGTTTTTCCTCAGCATTTAGAGATTTATTTCTGAGGACCTCACAGTCTAGTACTGGGATAGGCTTGAGAACAGATCATTGCTTTAATGAGGCGGGTGCCAGGTGGAATGGGAGCAGGAAAGAGTCTATGAGTTCGAGGGAAGGTTTTAGAAAGAAGAGATACTTGTGCCCGGGTTTTCAGGATAGTTTTCCAGGCAGAGGGCATTGAATATACAGAAGTTTCTAGATGTGAGGGAACACTCCATGTTCAAAGATGCAATTAAATAGTTCACTAATGCTAGAGTTCAAAATATATGGAGGGATGACTAGAAATGAGGTTAGACATCGAATGCTCTGAATGCCCTGCAAAAGAGTTGAAAACTTCATTTCAGTGGTAATGAGAGGCATCGAATAGTTCTGCCAAGAGGATTCCCAGGGGTGATGGAAAGATCACTGTGTCTGCAATGAGAGCTGAGAAGGGGAGAGCTTCCAAGTGAGGAGACCGTGGTGGCCATCACATTGGTCCAGGGGAGATGGTGGTGACTTAAGTTGGGACAGGGCCATGGAGATGTGAACAGTGGGACAGATCTGAGATACGCCTTGCAGGTGGATTGGGCAGACTTGGGATATGATTGGGCATGAGATACAGGGACTTAGGACTGGTTTGCATGGCTGAGTAATTGGGGGAGTCATTTTGTTAGACAATAAAAGCAGGGGAACAGGAATGAGGTAAAGGTAATGGGTTCACTTGTAGACATTGATATTTTTGAGGTGCCTATTGGGCAAATAGAAAGAATGATCTAATTGGTGACTGTTCTATGTAGTTGAAGTTTGGGAGAGAGGTCTAGATTTGAGAGTCATGAGGATATAGATGGTAGTTTAAATATCGGGATAGATGGGAGAAGAGGACCAAAGACAGGGCCCAGTGGATTACCAACACTTAAGGGGGTGGTGAAAAGCAGACATTATATTAAGGAGACCAAGAGGGACAGCGAGAGAGACCCAGGATAGGAGACCCAGGATAGAGAGACGTTACAAAATCCGAGGGAGTGGGGCTGCTGTTGGGCAGGTGAGCATTGCTAGTTTCAGCAGAAAGATGAAGACATGGACCTGAGAAGTATCCATTGACCCGGAAGCCCTAGTTCATGCAGGACCAGGTGGGCAGATGTCAGGTTGAGAGCAGCAAGGAGTGAGTGGAAAGGAAGAAAGTGGTGGATGGAGATCATTCTCATGAGAATTGGGATGTGTGAGGAAGGAGAGAGAAATGCGCCATGCCCATTCTCAAGGGAGATGGACTAGTGTATTTGTATTTTAAGATGAAAGAAATCTGAATGTGCTTATATGCGTAGGGAAAGAAGCAATATGGAGGGAGAGGCTCTAGGATCTGGAATAAGAGGGAGAATCAATATTGCAGGTCCTGAAAGAGTTCCTCAAAGTCTGGTCTGGGACCAGCAGTTTCAGCACCACCTGGAAATGTGTTAGGAAAGGTAATTATCAGGCCTCACCTCAGATCCACTGAGTCAGAAACTCGGGGTTTGGGCCCTGCTGGCTGCGTTTCACAAGCCCTCCCGGTGATTCTGATGCACAGGCAGGTGTGAGAACTCCTGTCCAGGAGGGAGTGGAGCGGTGGGACCCAGAGCCCGGGTGGGTGTACACACCTTTCTCTGGGGGAGGCACTTCCACGGGTTCAGGTGCAAATAGGCTCGTGGTGGATGGTCCTGAAGCTGATGGAGTTTGCTCCGGCTGCATGATTTGTCTTTCAGAGCAAGAAGCAGTTGCGTACTGACCGATCGTGGGCTAAGAGTAGGGCTGACCAAGTCCATGCAAACGTTTGGGTTTTGGAAATGTTACCTTCTCCTTGGACTAAACTGGAATTGGTTTTAAGCTGAAATATACCCACATTGCTTCTCTCATTCTACTCTTTTTCTCCTGACTCTGTCTTGCCAGGGGCAAGCTGTTTGACTGGCTGGTTCCTGATTTCCTGGAACCCAAACTCAGTCTTGGGATGTTTGGGGCTTTTGGTTTGTGTTTTCAGTGGGGCTTCTGCATCATTGTCCTCGTGTTTGGGTACTTTGGGGAGGTTGCTGAGATAACATCCTTCGGAACCAGAACAAAAGAAAATTGGAGCAAGGACCCACCATACCAACAGGAGAGATTTACAGCTGTGATTTGACTAACACTCCCACACAGAAGGGCTGAAACCAGGAAGAGAAGAGCAGCATGCATTTGAAGAAGAAAAATTAAACAATTTAAAAATCTGCTGCCGAAACTGGTTTGGCTCAGTGGATAGAGCGTCGGCCTGCGGACTGAAGGGTCCCAGGTTCGATTCCGGTCAAGGGCATGTACTTGGGTTGCGGGCACATCCCCAGTAGGAGATGTGCAGGAGGCAGCTGGTCGATGTTTCTCTCTCATCGATGTTTCTGACTCTCTATCTCTCTCCCTTCCTCTCTGTAAAAAATCAATAAAATATATTTTAAAAAAATAAATAAAAATCTGCTGTAGGCATCTGGTCAGGGTCCCAGGGGCCCGCTCTTGCTGCTCTTTGACCTCCTCAGACGTGTTTCTTAGCTGGTCATGACAGCGTGGTGTACATTTCACTTTACGATGTCAGTTTCCTGAAGGACTTTGACAGAGGAACAGCGTGTGGGCATGTCTGGGTCTTACAGAAAAATAACGAATCTGCGGTAATTAGTCATGAATTTTCTTTTCATATTTTCTTTCCTTTTGATGAAAATACATTTATATAATTCCGTAGAGGCACACAATCCCCGAAAGGTGAAAGAGGCTGAAAAGTTAAAACTTAGAGCAGTGTCTTGTGGGCTGTGGCAAAATGAGATAAGGCAAGGGAAAGGATGTGTAAGGAAGGAAAGATCCACCACACCCATTCCCGAGGGGGTATACGTGTGTTAGACCTTCAGTGCCGGGTGTTCTCGGCTCGTAGCAGGAGAGCGGGGCCGTGCTGGCACCTGTGCCATCACGTGCTTTAAAGATTCTTCTAAGAAATGCTTGACCACATCTCTCATGGTGTGACTACAAAACAACCGTCCTCTAAACCAGTGGTTCTCAACCTGTAGGTCGCGACCCTCTGGGGGTCGAATGACCCTTTCACAGGGGTCGCCTAAGACCATCGGAAAACACATATATAATTACATATTGTTTTTGTGATTAATCACTATGCTTTTATTATGTTCAATTTGTACCAATGAAAATACATCCTGCATATCAGATATTTACATGACGATTCATAACAGTAGCAACATTACAGTTATGAAGTAGCAACGAAAATAAATTATACTTACCTGGCAGGGGAGATACCATGATCACGAAAATAATTTTATGGTTGGGGGTCACCACAACATGAAGAACTGTATTAAAGGGTCTCGGCATCAGGAAGGTTGAGAACCACTGCTCTAGACCCTGGAACACTCCTCAGAGCAGTCCAGTGAGCCCATCCTTGTTTGACTTTTTGCTCATCCTTTGGAATAAATAAATGTTCTTAATAATGTAAAAACATTTATACTAATTTTGTGCAGTACCTGGATTTTTTGTTATGGGAGATAGGAATTGCATATGAATTAAGTGGGCTTAGGGGGGAATTAATTTAAAAACTTGTTATATTGAGGTTTCTTTGATAGTGTATTTCATTTATAAATAATCCTTTCACTGTTATCTTGGGTCAGCCTCAGACTGACATTTTGATTGTTTCATATTTGATCAGAAACTGGGACAATAAATGCCACTTTTATTTAAATCTAAATGTGATCTTATAACTATAATTAAAACCCCCACTGCCTTTAAAGGTGGTCATTTGGTATTTCCCCCAAAATGTGACTGAGCAATATGCCTGGGTTATGTAGGTGAGGCCCAGCTCTGAGACCTCACATAAGGAGGGCACCGCAATGCCCAGGTCCCAGCTACGATTTTTGTGCCCAAAACCAGACTTGAGGGAGGCCTTGGGGAGTCTCCTGCCAAACCCAGGAAGACCTGCATGGCAGCATCGTCCTCTGACTGGGAGGGGAAAAGAGGAAGAAAACTAATATCGGATTCTTTCTTCATGCAGCAAGTTCCATGCGATCATTTTCCAAGTTGAAAGGCCCTTTCATACTTTAAATCTAACCATAAACAATGCTGTTGGAGCCAGAATGTGCACATGCTTTTAATATTCACGCTGAAGGATCTTTCGCAGCAACGTCTGGCTTTCCTGTTTCTCGCTTTGCTTTTGTTATGGCAGGATGGATTGGGGTTTTCTCTCAGATCTGAAGATCTTTTCTCTTGCTCAGTACCTTGAGCATTTGTGTTTAGAAATGTTTGCCTTCTGACAGCTGTTTTGGGTTCAGCTGTGTAAGGGAACCCTTAAATTGGAACCTCTCTGCAAGTGTTTATTCCCTTAAAACATTTCTAACGTAAACGTATATACATCGAAAAGGGAGTTACAAGGGGTCTTCTTAGCTGGGTTTAATCTGTCCTGACAGCCCAGCTTTACTGAATTCTTGTACTGATTATGTCCTGGTTGTTTGTCCAGCCTGGTGCTCACAGAAGGCCCGTGGGGAGTTAGTCAACCAAGGACATCAGTGGCAGCACCAGTATGTTCATGGGTTGGCCTCTCAGAGGTGGCGGGGCTTCTGGACAGCGGCCTGGACCTGTGGGCATCCCACTAGCATGTGTGTGCGTTGGTCCCGCCTGTCATGGAACCTGGACAGATATTTGGCTGCATAGCCATTCTGTACCCCAAGGTTTATGGAGCACGTGCTGCCAGCCAGGTGTTCTAGGTGTCAGAGACAGCGGTCTGAGCAGCCAGGCAAGGCTGCTGTCCTCTCAGAGCTTACATGTTAGTGCAGTCACAGTGCGATGGTTCCAGTGAAGGGTTGGCCAGCTTTTCTGTAAGGGACCAGCTGGTAAGTATTCTAGGCTTTCTGGGCCTTGCTGGGCTTTCTGGGCTTTGCTATAACTATTCTATTCTGCCCTTGAGCACAAAGCAGTCACAGACAATATGTAATTGAATGAGCAGGGCTGAGTATCAATAAAACTTTATTTACAAACCAGGTGGCTAATGTAGCATGGGCTGTAGTTTGACCAGAACATGCCAGGGATCGTGTGGGGCGGCAGCCGTGGCTCTCGGCCTGGACTGGGATTGTTTCCAGGTTGAGAGGCGCCCTCCAGCCACAGCGGGGCAGCCACGAAGAGCAAGTGCGTTGCTCACGTTTGCTGGTTAGAGCAGAGTCACTGGCTGCTGCGCTTGCCGTGTCCTTGGGATTGTTTTCCCTGCCTTGGGTTTGGTGGATTTTCCCAGAATCCTCAGCAGGGCTACACACCCGGGCAGTGAGTGTAGAACCCATCTGCTAACTGTATCACCCTGATTTGTTCTACATGTTGTGTGTGTGTGAAGCAGAAAGGAAACAGGCAAACTCAGGCCTAACCCCTGAACTTGGAATGGAGCGTTCCGTGCCTGCTGCCCTTCCCGCTCGGTCGAGTGGATCAGCCCAGCGCAGAGTCCCCCTCGGCAGGGAGACTTCCATGGACTCTGTGCAGCCTTCTGCTCATGCCGGACGGTCACAGGAGGCAAACAGACACAGTGCATTCCTGCCTGTCTGCCCATCACATGTCTGCAGGGAGAGAGAGCAGCCAAGACCAGGCCCTGTCCTGCAGGAGCTCACAGCACAGCAAGTAGAAAGCAGTACACAGTCAGATGCAATCACATGACACAGCCTAGGATAGAGACCTCATTGCCGGTGGCAGAGTTCTTCCTCTAATTCAGAAGGCTTCCCAGCGTGCCCTGTCCACTCATCTGAGAGGCAAGTCACATCACCACTCCCCTTTGTAGATGAGGAAACTGAGGCACAGCGAGCCCAGCCCACAGCTGTGAGCGGGGGGGAGGAGGGGGCTGGCGTGCCAACCCAGCAGCCTGCCTGTGGGACCGCCCTCGAGCTGCCGGCTCTGGGAGGTCATTCTGCTCTTTGGAGGTGCACACGCTGATGTGTGATACCCGGGAGGTTGCATTTTTTTTTTTTGGTCCAAAAATTAAAATCAAAAGTTTTGTAACAGCATTTTTGATTTTCAACAAAAACGTGACTGTCCCTGAGTCGTGAGCAGAGAAATGAGCGGCAGACGGGTTGCCAGGGCCTGGGTCCAGCCCACAGATGTATTGTTTGGCCACACGGGTGCTTTCAGAAACCGGAATTTGGACACTTCGTTTCCTGGCGTTGTTGTCACAAAGTGCCTCTGAATGGGAGGCTGAAACAACCACTGTGTCCTTCACGGCAGAGAAGGGGAGGCTGAGGCGGGGTGTCTGCAGTTCACTCCTCCTGCGGGGCTGAGGGAGGGGCTGCCCCACCCTCTCTTGCTCCGGGTGACAGCCGGCCCTCAGGGTCCTTGGCTCGCAGATGCATCACTCCAGTCTGTGCCTCCCCCTCTGCATCATTCTTGAGAGCGTCACCAGTCCTGCTGGGTCAGGGCCTCCCCTACTCCAGCGTGACCTCACCTCCTCTAATCACATCCCCAAGGACCTGTTTCTAGGTAGGTCACATTCTGAGGTACGGGGGGTTTGGGGTGTCACTTAGCTTTTTTGATGACGTCATTGAGCCCATAACAGACGCCTTTCGACAGGCAGAGCCTCCCTGGTCCCCTCGGCCCCAGCCGCACTGTTTGAACCTCTAGCACAGGGGTCCTCAAACTTTTTAAACAGGGGCCAGTTCACTGTCCCTCAGACGGTTGGAGGGCCGGACTATAGTTTAAAAAAAAACTATGAACAGATTCCTATGCACACTGCACATATCTTATTTTGAAGTAAAAAAACAAAATGGGAACAAATACAATATTTGTATTTGCATGTGGCCCGCGGGCCGTAGTTTGAGGACCCCTGCAGCAGATTCACAGGTCTCTGTGGAGCAGGCCTTCCTGGCCCAGCAGCAGCCGACTGCTCCTGCTGCAAGGTGGTGCTGTTTGGCCGTGTGTTGGTGCGTGACTTTTCTGTAAAAGACCAGATAGGTAATACCCTAGGCTTTCCGGCCTTTCTGGCCTTTGAATCTGTCCTTGAGCACAAAAGCAGCCATAGACAATATATAACTGAATGGCAGGGCTGAGTATCAATAAAATGTTATTTCCAAAACAGATGCCTGATGTGCGGCAGCTGTAGCCTGACCCGATAACGCCAGGCATCCCTGGGGCAGCGGAGAGAGGGGGAGGGACAGGGCTCCCATCACCTGGGCTCCCTTCAGTAGGAAGCTGAGCCCGTTCTTTCTACTAGAGATGCTTCTACCTTCTCATGGAGCAGAAGCCCACAGTCCGTAAAGGGCCTCTAGTTATTACAGGCGTCACGTGCTTCAGATGCTGCCCGTGGGGAGAGGATGGACGCTCAGATGAGGCTGTCCTGCCCGCAGTGCTCGGCCCTCTTGTGGGGCGCGGCTACAGTGTCTTGGCCAGGTTCAAGCCTCGGACTAATGAAAGGACAGGGTCCTCTCTTTGCCACGTGCAAGTCCCAGCTGGAGGGCAGGGCCCCCCCAGCACAATTATAGCCAACAGCTGTGGTTGTAAGCTTGCACCTATGGTCCGAACACGTAGCCCCACGTGCCTTGTGATAGAGTTTGGGTGCATGTAGTTAAGTGAGGATGAAACTCACGAGAATGCTGTCAACAACGTGATCACGCCCCTACTTTGCCTCGTGGCATCTGCTATAAAATAAAGACACGGCTTGTGGGCGCCGGCGCTGTCTCCTCATCAGGAAGCAGCGTCCCACCGAGACCCAGCTTTCATTCTCTTGTCTGTCTTTTCTCAATCCTTTCACACCCCCCCAACTCAGGATCACCCTTGGCTGAGCTGGCGTGGCACATAAGGCGCCCTGGGGCTGAGTGTGCCATGGCCGTGCTGGCTCCCCACACCCTCTCCCAGGTGTTTCCCAGGATGGGCATTGGAGGTTTCGGTGATGCGGTGGGAAGGACTTCCAGCCCCGAGCACTGGAATGCGGTTTAGCAGAGGCGGAAGTGATGAGGATAGGAGACTGGGACCTGTGGGCAGAGGGCGGTCTGATAAGAAATAAGACTCTTGGAGAATAAGGCCGCTCCGACTTTCCTCACAGCGGCTCTCGGGGGGCCAGCCAAGGTCGGCAGTGCTAGACTTGACACTTACTGCCCACTCGGGGGATCTCAGACACAGTGACAAAGCTTCTGAGATAGTTCCGCCTCCGCTCCCTCCACTTCATCTTCTCCAATAAAGATGACTCCTCCTCACTCATGGAGTAGAACGCCACACTCCATGAAACGCCAGCATTTGGAAACACATAGAATGCCTGTGGGATTAAACCAGCTCTGTAAGTGATTAAAATGATACATGGGGACCGTTGCACTTATTTTTTATTGGACCACTTCATGGACTTTTAATTTATTGCAAACTTCATTGCCAGCACACAATGGGCAACGTCTTTTGAGCACCTACATTACGTTGGGTACCACGAGAGACATGACAGTGGGTAAAACGTGGTTCTTGCCCTGGAGGAGCCCATAGATTAGTTCAGGAGAGGAAACACCCGAGGTGAGGAATAGAACCAGGAAGGGCAAGGGACACGGAAGGTACCGATTTCTCTGGATGTTCAGATTTATAAGCGTTCACTCCGCTGTTCACTGAACCGGCTTTTGCTGACACGGCTGGGTGATGGGCATGAATGGTTGGTAATGAGGAGCCCGAACCCCGAGGGCAAGACGGCCTGGGCTTGTGCTGGGCTCTGCTTCCTCATGGCTGTGTGACGGGAGGAATAACGCCTCTAATCCGACTGAGTGTGCGTTCTGTTAATAGATCCTGTAAACGGAAACTACAGTAGCCATTTGGGGTACAACAAGGTATTCAAATGAAACACTGACATTCATACATGTTGTTTTAATAGACCTTAGGATAAATGCCGACAAAATAATGCTTTTTAGAGACACTTGACTCTTACATACACTTTGAAAGGTAATAAAATCTCCCATTAATGCTAATAGCTTTCCGAAGGAGGGAAGACCTAGTGGTGTGACAAAAAGGCAGTCACCTGCTCTTTCCTTAATGCAATCTGAACTTTAAACCACACAAAGTGCCATGACTGGTTGCTCAGTGGTTAGAGCATCAGCCTGCGTAACTAAGTGTCTTGGGTTTGATTCCCGTTCAAGGGCACATACCTGGGTTGCAGGTTCTAGCCCTGCCCCAGTTGGGGTGGGTGCGAGCAATAACCAATCGATGTGTCTCTCTCACATCGATGTTTCTCCTCTCCCCTCTCTCTCTGCTCCCCGCCCTCCCTTCCACTCTCTCTAAAGACCAATGGAAAAATGATCCTCGGGTGAGAATTTAAAAACAGCAGCAACCCACACAGCGATGCTGTAGGTGCTTGTTCAGGGATTTCTGTGCAGTTGATGGACACCATTTACTCCAGCAGAGGAATTCGTTCTCCTGCCCTTTTTTCCTTCTCGGGGTTTGGATTTCCTCAAACCCCCTGCCCTTGCTGGGTTCCGTGCTGTGACATAAATGAATGGAGTGTGATTCTGGGTTCGCGCTGACTGATTTACGACAGGATGCACATTCAGCACAGAAACCAGGGTCAGGCAGACACCCTGGCTGAGAGGCTCGACCGATCCGACAGAGCTTGGCTTTGTGTTTCCCCTGCAGCAGAGTCCTTGGCGGAACCTGGACACGTGTGCGCTGGGAGTTCTGGCAGAAGTTACCGTCCTTGCTGCTGTTGGAGGAAGTGGCTTCGGTCATTATATTGTTAACTAGAGGCCCGGTGCACAACGAATTCATGCACCAGTGGGGTCCCTCAGCCTGACCTGCGGGATCAGGCCGAAACCAACTCCCTGACATCCCCCGAGGAGTCCTGGATTGCAAGAGGGCGCAGGCCAGGCCGAGGGACACCACTGGTGCATGATCGGGGCTGGGGAGGGACGTGGGAGGTTGGCCAACTGGGGAGGGACCGCAGGAGGGCTCCAGGGCATGTCTGACCCTTCTCACTCAGTCCTGATTGGCCAGACCCCAGCAGCAAGCTAACCTACTGGTCAGAGAGTCTGCCCCCTCGTGGTCAATGCATGTCATAGCGAGTGGTTGAGTGGCCTTAGCATATCATTAGCATATTATGCTTTGATTGGTTGAACAGCCGACCAGTCAACCAGATACTTAGCATATTAGGCTTTTATTTTATAGGATGATGATCCTGTTAATACTGGTGAAAAATTGTTTCATCCACCAATTGGTCATTATCTCATTATTGTGATGAATTCGCATAGTGACCCTATGTTAATTTTAATTCATCCAAGAAATTCATCAATTTCCTAGTTTAAATAAGTAATCTAGCAGAGTTGTGTGTTTTTTAATATGTTTTTATTTATTTTAGGGAGAGGAAGAGAGAGAAACGTTGATTTGAGAGAGAAACATCAACTGGCTGCCTCCTGCACGCCCCCTCCTGGGGATGGAGCCTGCAACCCTGGGCATGTGCCCTGACTAGGAATCGAACCATGACGTCTTGGTTCATAGGTCAACACTCAACCACTGAGCCACACCAGCCGGGTTCTAACAGTTATTTTTATTTTACCTCCCCTTCTGACTTAAAGAGAATTCACAAGTACTTACTACTTACCTTTTTGAGAAAATACATTCGTTTAAATAGTTTTATCAGGGCAATACACAATTAACAGAGAAAACAATCAGAATCACACATGTTTTGGAGGTTGCTTTCTCAGGACATGGTAGCAGACCCTCCAGTCTGGAAACCTCACAGGTTTATGATGCAGAATCTTGTCAGCTGCTCTGTGATCAGGGATGGGGAGAGGGGACCGGCCCTCAGCGGCCTGTGGAAGCAAGTTCCGCCAGTCCTTGGAACTCACCCTCCATTCCTGAAGAGCAAGAGCAAGAGACACACCTGAGGAAGAGGAACCCATGGGCAGCCCAGGATTATTGATCGGAACATAGGTCATGTGTGTTTTGTGTCCACCATCTACGCAGTGACATGGGTGTCGTTATATCTGCTCATAGCAGAGCAAACTCGGTTTCAGAAAGGCTGAATAACTTGGGCAGGGTCCTAGGATTAACCGAAATCAGAGCCAACACATAAACCCACAGCATTTGACTTCAAAGCCCGTGCTCTCCGCCTTTGCCTCACAGTGGTTGGTTTATATAATGCATCTTGGTAACAGAATTGATTGGGCCTTGAGCTTCTTCAACCCTCTGCTTTGGATGGTGTTCCTTTTCCATGTAATGCAAATTCAGAATCAATTTGTTGAAAAGTTCCAACCGTTCCTCCTTAAAAATGGAGTTTGGACTTTAAGGGATGTTTGCCATTTCAAGTGTCTGATGAAGGGCATCTGAGGAGGCCGCTGGGTGTGGCTCAGTTGGTTGAGCATCTTCCCACACACAGGAGGTCACCTGTGGGTGGGCTTGATCCCCAGTAGGGGGCACGCAGGAGGCAGCCCATTGATCCATGTTTCTCTCTCTTGATGTTTCTCTCCCTCTCCCTTCCTCTCTCTGAAATCAATAAAAACATATGCAAAATAAAGTGTTTAGAAAGGGCATCTCAGTGGGAAGACAGCCTGGGGGAAGGCACAGAGGTGAGGAAGTCGAAGGCTTAGGGAGTGAGGAGACCTGGGAGCATCATGAAGAGACTGGGAACCCAGGCCAGGAGCCTCTGAGCCCAGGAGGCCACTTTGGGAGGGAAAGTGCAAGTGCCCAGAGCTGCTTTCTGAGATTGCGCCGACAGCAGCGTGTAGACGGGAGTAGCGTGAGAGAAACTGAGGGACAAATAGCATCATCGGAGAAATCTAGGTTTTCATTTATTTGCTTCAGGAGCCATTAACTTTGTCCAGCTCTTCCTCAGAGCTGTGAGTGAGTGCTGCACTGTACTGGTCAAGGAGGCAAGGTTTGGGGAAGTTAAGGAACGCCCTTAAGCCACTAAGTAAATGCTCAAAAATTAAAGATTCCCTAGAAGTAGGGAGTCAGCAGTGGAACCATGAAAACGCAAGTTCCTGCCACTCCTGCTGCTGCTTTATCCCAGCCATTCCACGGAAACCTGGCTTCTCCCAGGGCTACTTGGGCAAATGAGTCACAAATGGAATTTTAAGGAATGATGCATTTACTTTGCATTTAATGCTCTGCCCTCGCCCCTCTGTTTAGGCCTTTGATCTCTGGTGCTTTAATTAACAAGAAACTTGAGTCATGCGGCCCCCGCGCCGAGGGCCCCAGGAAGTCTGTGTCGCACTAAGCAGGCCGGCCAGGAGCCCTCAGGATGAACTGGCCTGTGTTACAGATGCTTCATTTTTTATGGCCTGATACACGTCACATGAGGTACAGACCCCAGATGTGGGCCCAGACCGCTTCCTCGCTTCTCAGACAACAGACTTCCAGGGTCAGAGCTGGTTCCTCAGTGCCCCCTGCGGTGGCCTCTCCCAGCCGCGTGTTCCTACTCCCTCCCAGGCACTGATGGCCGGCTCCGTGCCTGGCTTTGTCAGGAATTGACGGAGCGAGTCCCGCACGTGAAAATGGTGTTTGGAATCCCGAACTTCTATGCATTTCATTGTATCTAATAATTTGCTCATAATATGAAAACCAGACAGAAAAGACTTTCAGAAACATTCAGTCATATTTGAAATGTGTATATTCCTAGACAGAGCAAGACATGAAAAGCTATAATAATACAGATAATATAGTCCTAGAATAGCATGGAAGGATAAGAATTACAGGGTGGGAAAGACCTTTCAGCCTCTTTCTTTCTCATAAATCGCCCATCACTCTACAATGACAGAGAGATTGAGAAATAGATACACGGATTCTACTTTTTAAAAAATTGTATTTTTATTGATTTCAGAGAGGAAGGGAGAAGGAGAGGGAGAGAGAGAGAAACATCAATGATGAGAGAAAAAAATCATTGCTCAGTTGCTTGCTGCAACCCCCCCCCCCCCCACTGGGGATTGAGCCCTGACCAGGAATCAAACCTTGACCTCCTGGTTCATAGGTCGATGATCAACCACTGGATCAACCACTGAGCCACTCAGCCGGGCCAGATTCTGCTTTGATGATGCCAGGAGTCGTCTGTGTTTAGCCTTGGTGCTCCAATAGTGAGGACTGAGCCATCGGCGTTCGGAGGCTGCATGGACAGGGTAGAGCTCAGTGAGAGCCAAGCCCAAGCAGTGGGTGTTAATGAGAAGCAAGCTCATTGCCTGCGGAACTCGGGGAGGGCTCAGAAATGAAGGAAGCCAGGTACCGAGGGGATGGGTTGATGTGGGGAGCTTGAGAGAGAGGAGTGTTTGAAAGACTGCTCAAGATCCTCCCCTCCACGCCCTACAACCAGGTGGTGCGCCCTCCTCTTCAGTTTCGGGTTCTGGAGCGAGGACCCTGACCTCAGGCACAACAGAGGTTGAGGGTGAGGAGGAAAGAGGCAAGAGATTTTCTGAAAGTCTGTCTCTCCAAGGGCCAGATCTTTACCAGCCAGGTTTATACTATTGATTAGAATGGACTTTAAAAAGAAATCTGTGCCTCGAAAAAATGCTGGAAGGAAATCCTATGTAATAAAAGGCTAATACGCAAATCGACCAAACGGCGGACCAACCGGTCACTATGACATGCACTGACCACCAAGGGACAGACACTCAACGCAGGAGCTTCCCCCTGGTGGTCAGTGTGCTCCCACAGGGTAGGGTGAGCGTCACTCAGCCAGAAGCTGGGCTCATGGCTGGTGAGCACAGCGGCGACACCGCTAAGGATGTCTGACTGCCGGCTTGGGCCCACTCCACACGGGGAGCAGGCCTAAGCCATCAGTTGAACATCCCCTGGGGCTCCCGAACTGTGAGAGGGTGCAGACCGGGCTGAGGGACCCCCCCCTCCCCCCGCAGAGTGCACAAATTTCATGCACCAGGCCTCTAGTACATTATAATTTTAATCCCTGTTGGAGAACTCTTAGTGATTTATTTCTCTTTTTTCCCTCTGTTTCTCACACTTGATTTAACATGTATATGTTATTTTTCATGCTAGAAATAGCCAAATAATGCAGAAAAATAATTGTGATGAAGAAGACAGGAGAAAAGTGGTTATCAGAGTTTGGTTTAACATGCTCCTGAAAATCATCTTTGTTTAAAATTAATAAACTTTATTTTTCTAGAGCAGTTTTAGGTTCACAGCACAATTGTACGGAAAGCACCGAGAGTTCCCACATACCTCGTCCCCACAGAGCACAGCCTCCCTCAGTACAGACATTCGCACCACAGTCGTCCATTTGTTACGTCAGCGAACCTGCACTGACACATCGCTAGGGTCCCCTGTTGGCTGTGTGTGTTCTGTGAGTTTGGACAGATGTACGATGACACGTGTCCACCATCTGCATCGTACAGAGTAGTTTCACTGGCTGAGCATCCCCCGTGCTCTGCCTAGTCAGCCTTCC
>NW_005871591.1:23727-24917 GCF_000147115.1 Myotis lucifugus | reverse complement strand
CAGTTATGGATAAAGCTGCATTTCATATGATTCCATTTCCTTAGCATATTTTTTTAATATAGTTTATTGATTTCTTACAGAGAGGAAGGGAGAGGGATAAAGAGTTAGAAACATCGATGTGAGAGAAACATCGATCAGCTGCCTCCTGCACACTCACTACTGGGGATATGCCCGCAACCAAGGTACATGCCCTTGACCAGAATCGAACCTGGGACCCTTGAGTCTGCAGGCCGGCGCTCTATCCACTGAGCCAAACAGGTTAGGGCTCCTTAGCATATTAATTACACTTTTTTAAACTCTTTTTTTGTGTGGGTACCCTAGACTTTGCAGTGTACACTGACAGCTAATTCAAGTCCACTTTCAAATAGTTCTATACCACTTCATTGGTAGTGAGTACCTTACAGTAACATAATAATTCTAATTTCTCCATCCTGCCCATTCTATAATTGCTCATTCATTTCACTTATATATAAGCATTTATTATTTCATAAATTGTTGCTATTTTTATTTTGAAGAAACTTTTGTTTCTTAGATGAAATAAAATAAGAAAAATACAGTTTTTCTTTTAACTTCACTTGTTCCTTCTCTGATGTTCATTCTTCATGTTGATACAAGTTTCTGACTTATATCATTTCCCTTTCCTCTGAGGAACTTATTTTAACAAGTCTACTGGCAACAAACTCACCATTTTTTTTTTTGTTTTTCTGGAAAAAAAAATTATTTCTAGCTATAGTTTTTGGTGGTGGAGGGCTCTTTTGGGCATTTATCCTGCTTAATGTTCTCTGAGTTCCCTAGAGCTGTGGTTTGTGTCTGATACTAATTTGGGGAAAATTCTCAGTCATTATTCCTTCAAATATTGTTTCTGCTTCTTTCTCTCATTCATTTCCCCCTGATATTCCAATTACACGTACGATATACCTTTTATAGTTATCCCAAAGTTCTTGGATATTCTGTTCTGTTTTTTTTTTAACTCTTTTTTTTCTTTTTGTTTTTCCATCTTGGAAGTTTCAGTTGTCATATCCTCGGGGTCAGGTAATTTTTCTTTCCTTATTTATGCCAAGTCTGCTAATGAGCCATCAAAGGCATTCTTCAATTCTGTTACATTGCCTTTTCGTCTGTATCATTCCTGTTTGATTCTTTCTTAAACTTTTTATCTCTCGCCTTACATTACACATCTGTTCCTTATGTTG
>NW_005871591.1:22205-23594 GCF_000147115.1 Myotis lucifugus | reverse complement strand
CAGGTTTTTGGGGAGCGGGTGCCCTAGCTGCTGCCTTCACTGTGCTCAGTCCACTCACCCTCCGGGGGGACAGGATGCCTGAGGGGGGCTGGGCCGGGCATCTCCCTTCCCTCGGGCCAGTTAGGCTCTGCTGCAACCCCAGCAGGGCCGGCTCTGGTGGAATGGTTTCTCCTGGGCCCGGCCTTGTGATGAAGAAGAGAGTTCTGGGGCATTTTTTGAAATGGTTCCTGTTGGAAGCACAGAGGATCTTTCTCCGTATTGACTGCGAGGGTCTGGGAGAGCTCTTGGAGGTAAAGCTCACAAATGTGTGGGGCCCCTATGACCGGGTCCCCTGGAATTTTTAACTCTCAGACTTGTGCACATGGAGTCTCCAACGACGCATCAGTTGCAGCTGAGGTTTCCTCCCCCGGCACCCGGCACCGCTTCCCGGGGAGGAGTCAGCTCGTGGGGTCTGCTGCCTGGGTTGTGATTCTGTGTGTTCCTCTCTGGGCCTCGGTACCGTCTGCTCTGTGACCTCACTTCTCGGATGGGTCTAAGAAGAACTGTTGCTTTTCTAATGTGTCCAGCTTCTTAGTGGTTGGAAGGATGGAGTGGCCACTTCTAAACTCCTGACATGCTGGCCTGGCAGCCAGGAGTCTAATCCTGTTTTTAAAACAGGGATTTGGACATTTTCATTTTCCTGAACACGATGCCAGCAGCAGCCATGGCGGTCGGGGTTTCTGGGTCCCTCAGGCCTCACAAAGGGGGCCCTCAGCTCTTACTGGAGAAACTCCCCTCAGCTCTTTCATGCTTCAAGTAAAATCCCAGTTTCTGACAAGATCTGAAACTGTAGCTTTTGGGTTTGTCACATATTTAAAATATTATACTACTAGTAAGCCCAGGAGAGGCATTATCATGTATTAAGGGCTGGTGTGATTTGTCCTCTATGGGTGTTTCGAGCAACAGTGAAGCGCAGGGATGATGGGTTTTGCAGCTGTTGAGGTCAAACCTTGGCCCGAGATTTTGTGTCCCTGTTTTCTCTTCACTGCTCAGCACAACCCACGTGCAGGCTCTGCTTCCCCTTCCCTCCACCTCATCTGCTTGACATGTTGATAGGAGCTTGGCCGGGCTGCCTGGCAGCTGAACTGGAGGCCATATGGCTTGTTCCATCGCAAAGGCTGTTCAGGAATGAAATAACATGTGGCCAGCCCTGCACAAGGGCTGCAGTCATGGAGGCAGGGCGCTTTCGGAGCGGAGTGATCACCAGGCCCTGCCCCTCGTTCCGACGGCATCAGGTTCTCCAACCATTTCCTGTCTATAGTAACCTTGCAAGATTAGTGGTAAAGCGAGGTGAACACCCAGAAGCAGGGAGAAAGTAAGCCACTTGCTGAAGGTACCAAGGCCAGTGGT
>NW_005871591.1:20449-21508 GCF_000147115.1 Myotis lucifugus | reverse complement strand
GACCTCTCCCAATGTTACCCCCTCTATCCTTGGCTCCGAGGGTTCCTGAGCACAGCGTGAGAACCCTGCAGTGGGCCATGCCTCCTAACATCCGGGCACTGTTCAGAGCTGGAGGGGGGGCATTGGAATTATATGGCAGCATTGACATTTTCCATTACAGACATAAACTCTCCCAGAAATACAGGTAGGAGAGAAGGATGGTGCCTCAGTTTGAGGGGCCAGTGTGGGAGCTCATTAGAGACGTGTTTGTGTGTCCCTCCTTCGCCATCTTGAACGCCTGTCTACAGCTGTGTGTCTAATTTTGTGTCTTATGCAAGATGATACTGTCCAGTGAGAGGGTGAGAAGGAAATTTAGGTCTAAAATGCTGATGATATAAACTGCATTGTCTAAAGGCTCATTTCCTTTAAAATTGAAGTGACAACCCAGATAGCTTCTTTTAGCCAGCGAATGTGGGGAAAGTGGAAAACTTAAGAAAATTGTCTGGTTGAAAGTATGTTTCTAGATGAGGGTTGACTTGGTGGTGTCATCAGCAGAATGAGATGTACAGCTCTGCGGAGAGGGTAATGAGAGAAGCATCGTTGTTTAGTGCCTGAGTGACTCAGGAGGCGATGAACCCTGTTTTGTGATTATCTTCAATTATTTTCAGACTAGAGGTCCGGTGCGTGAAATTTGTGCACGAGTAGGGTCCCGGCAATCAGGGCTGATCGGGGCCTTCTGGCTGCCAGCCAGGGCCTTCCTTCATTCCACGCCGCCCCCTGGTGGTCAGCACACGTCATAGCAAGCGATCGAATTGCCGGTCTCCTTGTCAGACTCCCAAGGGGACACTTTGCATATTAAGCTTTTATATAGATAGATAGATAGATAGATAGATAGATAGATAGATAGATACTTACAGACATTTCAACCTTCTTATTTTGCCTTCCCTCAGTGATTTTCAAAGATCTCTGATAGAATTTCAACAGACTGAGTTGATTTTGGAGGGGGGCAGTGTATATATTTTTTATTTTGCCATTTTAAAGAGCTAAATATCACACAGGAGGGTCTTTGGCATTGTTAGG
>NW_005871591.1:11710-16269 GCF_000147115.1 Myotis lucifugus | reverse complement strand
CAAATTAAGGTAGAGCTCACGCTGGCAGACGAGAGGGAGGGTGATGGCGGGAGCACACGGTGTGTTTTGCTTTCGCCTAAACCTCGAAGGTACAGGTGGTTTCTGGGTATTCAGCGGGTGGAAGGTAAATGGAACCTTGACATACATTATGAATATTATGGTGTGTAATAAATTTACATTAAGTATGTTTATGTTTAGTTCCTCATGTAAAGTGGTTTTTAAAGGGAGCGATGGATCATGACCTCAAGGAACTGATGCTTTTTTGAAAAAGAAATGACCTATAAGCAAGAAAGAGCCACTGAGAGCTGAAGAGATGTGACTCGATGATGTGGGCAGTTAGTCTAACGGTAGAGATTGGTTTTCACATCATTAGCTGTAATTCCAAGGAGGGTGGTGAGAGGCGGTATTATGGAGGCATAAGTGCTGGAGAGCACATGGAAATAAGATTAATGGAACAGCTTTTCGAAGGAGGTGGCGTGATAGCTGGATCTTGAATAAAATTGTGAGCAACATACATAGTGATCCAAGTACTTTTGAAGAGGAAGCACTATGGACAAAGATATAAAACCGTGAGTCCAAGGGGGATGAGTGGAGGTAGAAGAGGGCATAGAGGAGATACATGGTGAAGGAAAAAATTGAAGTGCTCTAAAAAAGAAAAAGGCCTCCCAGCCCCAAGTGGCCACTGATCCACTTTCTGTCGCTGTAGATGTCCCTGTTCTGTATATTTCACATGAGTAAAGCCATGTCATATGTGGTGAATAAAAACCACATGAATCCAGGACATGACCCACGAACGACAGAAGCCAGAGCAACTGAAGCATATAGTGCCTGCTCCGTGCACTGGAAGGTGGGGTGAGTTTAGACACTTGAATATCAGGGAAAGAATTGTGTCTTTAGCAACCACTGGGTAGAGCTCGCCTTTCTCTTGTGGAAATTTAAAGGGTTGATTGGAAAAAGTTGGGGGAGGGTAGCAGGAGAACTTACCTTGGAAAGTCTCAAATGAGATCCTGAAGGTCTACCACAGGTGACAGCGGTGGAAATGGGGAAAAGGGATAAACGTGAGAGGTGACGGAGATGTGGCCTGATTGCTAATTGAATTTGGAATGATCTGCCACTTGCCTCAGCTTACCTTTTGCTGGGGTTCGACATGGACTCCTGTATCTGTCTCATCTTGATATACACCCTTGATTTATTATTGCCACATAGAAAGCAACTTAGTAAAGGAGTTGCCAACTGCATTTTGGAACACTTCTCTGGGAAAGATGAGCAACACTTGACCACTACAAACATTTATCCCGGCGCAAATTTTGTAAAGACTAAGGATGAATATACTTCTTCTAATTACAGTGTTGATTGATTAGGATGTTGACGACTTACCTGTGATTTGATGACATCACTGAGTTATTATGTAAAGGTACTACGCGTTAGTGTCTTTTCACCCAAAATATTGCATCTATTAGCGATTTTGTTTTTAATTCTTCAAGATACAGAGGATTATTGTGTTCAAAAAGAGGTAAAGAGAAAATTCTTTATTTCAAGCAAAATCATTGTTGAAAATCTGCAGTTCTGTTGTGCTTTAGTAAGGACAATTACTAAACACATTTTCATCTTGGTGTTGAGCTCCAGGCTTCCTTGGTGGTAGCACCATGAAGAACAGGCGAAAACTAACCAGTGAACGTACCCTGCCAAGTGTGAGCAGTGGTTTTGTTATTGCTGCTGTTCATTTTTAAAAACTGAACCCTACTTGTAAGCTCCTTCTTCTGAGATTTGCTTTCCGCACCTTCTCTCCTTAGAGTAACATCCTGAACAATGTTTTAGTTAATTTAGAGACTTGTGTAGCTGGAGTCCATATATCAATGGGCAGGCAGGGTTCCCTGTGTGGTCAGTTTCATTATGGGAGAAGAAAGGAAAATCTCATCTTCGTTCCTTTTTCCTGATGCGCTGATGATAGTTTATGTTGTGATGGAAGATGTCTAACTGGCTTGAAAACCTTTGAGGAAATAACAACACTTTGCCCAAAGGTGTTTATCACTTTCTGGGATGTTTGGGGATTTCGTGATTACATGCCTACCAGGGTCCTTTGTTTCAGATTCTTAGGGCCTCCCGCTCAGCCTCTAATTGCTACCTGCTCCAGCTCTAACTGCCTTCTGTTAGGAATGCAGAGCCTTCCTGAAGCTGGAGGTGCTGGCCTTGGCTTTGATGTGGCATGCAGGTGTGCACCCACCCTCCGGGAGTGCAGGGGGCAGAGACATCGGAAGGCTTTTGTGGGGACACACTCTGTGCTTTGAGGGCCTTTGGGGGGTTCCGGCTCGATGTCTAGGAGGCGTGTGCACAGTTCTGCTGGGGTGTATGTCCCGGGCGGTGTCTGCTTGTAGCTTAGGGAAAGCTGGTCTGTCCGCACTGTGCTTAGAACATGGTAGTGAATGTCAGCTGGCAAGGGTGAGAGGGGCACCTTTCATTGATCAGCAACAGCGCATCTGGGAGCTGGCATCACAGTCTTCTCAAGCTGGTTTGTTAGGACAGCAGTGCCAATGGTGCCCGTTACCCATGCTCTCCCACTCACCCGCCCGCTGCCTCTTCATTCATTGGCTTCTGAAGATGGTCTTTCTGACTCAGTGGGCCGAATTATCACCAGAAAGCCATCTAAAACAATTATGTCTTTTTTAAAATTCTGTTCAATCTTTTATTTTCTTCACAGCAATCCAAATACATATTGGCATTCAGTAATTCTCAAACTTCTCTTTCCTGTGGGACTTTGTAACGTTTTTGTTGTCAACTCATTGTTCCCTTAATCCCCTTCTTTTTATGCCTTGTTTCCTTCTAGTTCATTTTTGCTCCGTTTCCCAGCGTGATCCTTGTTGTCAGTGTTTTAGACATATCTGTTATCGACAATTCTTTCGTTTATTTTTCCCCTTCAACTAGACTTTGCAATAATAATCCTTACTTAGGCATAGTTCTGTGTTATTCTCTTTGAAACCAACATTTCTTTTACTGATACTGATAACATACAATTATTTTTTTCAGAAACAGCAGATTCATTCTTATTTGAACTGTTATGCTTTTCATTGTTCCTGAATTTAAAGTTGGAAACCTCACATGTGCAAATTCAGCTGTGCTGCTGTAATTATCAAAACCTGGTTCCTTCAGCGAGTATGTTCTGTTTTGCATTTAGATGTTGGGGGGAATGAGGACAGAGGATGAGCAAAATAAGACTGGAGGCAAAGAGAATCGTTTGGAATTTTACTTTTTATTACAAATAACTAATTAAACCTGTGTGTAACCCACAGGAAGGAAGGCGTGACTGTGATAGCGAGCAGTAGGGTGACTGTTGAGTTTCACAAATTAGGGGGCTCCGAAGCTTCCTGTGGGTGGAGGCATTGAGAGTGATCATTATAAAGAACAATGCAAAGGAGGGAGGGAGCATATCTGACTTTTAATTGTTAGGACGCATCTATAGTCATGAAAAAATAGTTTTAAAAAGATATCTGGCCCTAGGCCAGGGGTGGGCAAACTTTTTGACTCGAGGGCCACAATGGGTTCTTAAACTGGACCGGAGGGCCGGAACAAAGCATGGATGGAGTGTTTGTGTGAACTAATATAAATTCAAAGTAAACATCATTACATAAAAGGGTACGGTCTTTTTTTTTTTTTAGTTTTATTCATTTCAAACGGGCCGGATCTGGCCCGTGGGCCGTAGTTTGCCCACAGCTGCCCTAGCCAGTTTGCTCAGTGGATAGTGTGTCGGCCTGTGGACTGAAGGGTCCGGGTTCGATTCCGGTCAAGGGCTCGTACCTCACTTGCAGGCTTGATCCCCAGCCCAGGTGAGGGCACATGCAGGATGCATCCAATTGATGTGTCTGTCACATCGTTTCTCTCTCTGTCTCTCCCCCTTCCTCCCTTCCACTCTCTCTGGAAATCAATGGGAAAATGTCCTCAATCTGGAGAGTATGTGTGCATCATGATAAACGCCGTGGAGTGGCTGATTCACTGTCAGGTGCGTCTCTCAGCTGACCCGACAGATGAGAGCACAGCCCGCACTCTCGCAGCCTGGATCCTGACAGCGACTTAGAGAAATACGGCTGATAGTCATGAAAATCATCTTTGGCTAAAATTTGTCAGAATTAGAGAGAAACATGACATTTTTTACTTTCTTATCTCACTTAGATCACTAGGCAAAATGATGAGTCCGTTTTCCCTCCTTCCTTCCTAGTGCTAGCACTGTGCCTGGTATATAGTAGACCAAGCATGTCAAACTCAAAGGCTAACACGGGCCAATAAACGAGGCGTGCGTTTGACATGCTTGTAATAGACCCTCAATAAATGAGTGAACAACTCTCTGTTTCTGAAGGCCCAGAGCACATCGCTGTGTTCCTGACCTTGCCTTTCACTTGACACTCCCCCCCCCCCCCCGCCCCATCTTCCAGTCTGTCCTGGGTCTCATTCCTTCAGGACCAAACGTTCTTGGTTATTTTGACAAACCAAATGGCGTTGATGGGGGGGCGGGGGTGGAGGGGCAGGTCAACATGTGCGTCGAGGAATCGAGTACTGATTTCTCCAGC
>NW_005871591.1:0-11610 GCF_000147115.1 Myotis lucifugus | reverse complement strand
TCCTGTCCTTGTCCTGAAAATGCCCCATGGGACTGCCAGCGCGGCTTGTGGGGGGCGGGAGGCCCGGACGAGAGCACGGATGAGAAGCACTTCACAATGGGGCTCCTTAGACATGGAGGCCCCTCCCTGCAGGACCTTCGGGGTTCAGGGAGGGCCGGACTCTGCGGGGAGACAGTGGGTGTGTGGTATGGCCCCAGTGCATGGCAGGGAGAGCTCTGCGGGCAGGTGGGCTCCCAGCAGCCCAGCCCCCCTCCCCCCCAGGAGGCTCCTCAGGCTCACACCACCGCAGGGGCCCTCCTTTCTGGTTCTTGGGAGAAAACAATGGCATTGCGGTATTTTCATCTTTAACGCGGCCCTCTTTCCCCCTCCTCTCCTCTTCCAGCCATGCGGACTGAGGACAGGGCGCATTTTTGAGGTTTGCAAGTCTTCCTTCAAACAGAGGAAGACATGTGGCGGGTGTTTCGTTCCACAGGCCGTGGCCAAACCCTGTGTCTGTCCTTCTCACTCTGTTCAGTTTTGTGATGTCGCCACCTTCAACCCTTGGGAGGCAGAGTGGTGCGTGTAGGTGTTAAGTCTGTGCCGTTTTCTTCAGCCTAAGGACGCACATTTTAGAATCTATGATTAGGTGGGCATTTTCCCACGATGTCACATAAGGAACGAGAAGTGTGAGTTAAACTTGGGGTTCCAGACTCCAGGTACCCCACTGGCATCCCCCCTCCGGGGCTGCCCTGACCGCCCCCGCTGAGCTGGACCCTCGGCCCCAGTTGGGTTCGCGTGGGGTGTCGTGGCTGACGCCGCTCTCGCCTGCTGGTCTCGGTCACTGAGGGCGGGTTCTCACCTCACACTTGTCTTGCTCCGGAGCCTGGTCTGTGTGGGCCACTGAGTGAGAGTCGGCTGTAGGAGGAATGGGGAGGGGACAGGGAAAGGAGGGAGAGAGAAGACCATGACGAGAGCTTTTCTTTTTGTTGTTTTTTGCTGCATAATGACCCCTGAGTCCGCAGGCAGATGCTCTATCCACTGAGCCAAACCGGTTAGGGCGAGAGCCAAATTTTTTAAACTTAAAACTATATAGGTAGGTACATTGTTATTAACTTAATTAGGGTACTCCTAAGGCTTAGGAAGAGCCACACTCAAGGGGCCAAAGAGCCGCATGTGGCTCGCGAGCCACAGTTTGCCGACCACTGACCTAAGAGAACACTTTTGGAGAGTCAAGCTGAACGAAAGAACCTCTAAGTGTGACCCGTGGGGTACAGTTAAGTTCCTTGCGATGATAAACTGTTTGAATAGGAGGATGGCTCGATGAAATTAAAGACTCAGGAAGAGCTATGGAGACCTAGGCAAGATCCTGTAAGGAATTGCGTAGGAATATCCCAGGGCTCTGAGCCTCGGGAGTGGGAGGAAAGCAACAGTGGGCCCTGCTGGACAGGCACGGCCAGTGAGCGCCCTTTTCTTAGGTGACTTGTCAGGAGGCGGAATGGCGGGCCGTGTCCTCGGGGAGAGAACAGTGGGCGGATTTGCCACTATCGTTCCTGTTTTGCTTCCTATTATCAAGGAAGATTGTTTAAGATATAAACTCAGCCGAGGGCAGAGCCCTTAGAGAAATGGACATGGGGTGGCTTGTAGAACGCAAGCCTGTTACCTCATAGGGCTTCATTCTGTGAATCCTCTGCAAACATTTGGGCGTTTGACCTTGGGAAGGATTTAAACCAGAAGCACGTTTTTATGATGCCTCTTCCCTGACTCATGAAGTTAGCCCTGATATTGATTGAGCTTTGGCAGGTCATCATTGAGCATTCTGCATGAATGGTGCGCCCTGTCTGTGACCACAGCGTGAATTATGACAGGCACTCTGGAAACAGACATATGGGGGTGGGGGTGCGGCAGGGTCTAGAGGACGCATTCCCGAGTATGTTGCTAATGGGACAATAAAAATAAAGAAGTCTACTTTTTTACTTCATTTTTTACTTAGTTTGTATCATAAAGGCCATTTGCAAAATCTTAAATAATAGTCGTATAAGATAAAGAGAGATTTTAAATGTTCCCATTTAACAAGTTGTGTACATGGTTTAGTTTGATTTAAATTAAAGCATTATTTGTAAATGAATATTCTGGTTTGGGCCTCAGAGAGCAATGGCTCTCATGACCTGATGTTTACCATTCTCACCATTTACTCTCTAAGCAACAGGCCAGCCCAGATGTCATGATTTCTGCCTTCTGATTCTCGGTGGCGAGGTGCAAGCACATCCAAATAATACAATGGAGACTTACAGTTTCATGCCATCTGCTAAAAATAAGACTATATACCCATCATGTGTTCACTTTCTAACATTTTCTAATTACCAGAGACATTTTGAGGTGCGAGGCAAGAATTTCAACCACATAAAAGTCATTATATGCAGCATCTTGAGTCAGAGTTAGAGAATTATCATTTTTATGTTCCTCCTTAACCTTATTTTCCCACATCCTTGCTTAGTGCCTTTAACCAGTGGCCCATTCTGTTTGCAAAAGAAATAGCATCTGAGCCACACTGGGAAGTCTACGTCAGACCCCGGGGTCTGGGAGGGGAGCTCCGTCGGCTGCCCACCTCCTCAGGCCGCTCACGTGCCCACGGAGACACTCCTGCTACTCCTGGTAGAAGGAGAACATGTTACAGGAATTGCTTTAGCTATTGATTTTTTAAAAATTGAAAGGCTGCCATAGCCACCCTTGCTGCTGTGACCCTTCTAGAAACACTGGAGCGAATCCTGGGATTGGTGGGTTGTCCTTTGGGAAATGCTGCCTCTTCAGTCCTGAGCTCCCATCCTCCCGTTGTTCCTTGGGCCGGAGATTGCAAAACCTTGGTTGTAGGGCCAGGAAAGACGGTAAATGAGTGAGCGGAGGAGGGCGGGGTTAGGGCAGGCCCAACCCGAGTCATAGAAGGTGGATGAGTATGTGCCATGCTCACGGGAGAGACCAGGAGGTAAGATTTGGAATCTCTTAAGGTTTATGAGAAGGTGCTGTGTTAAATACAGTGTCGTACTCCAGAAGAGGAGAATGACAGGCCCTGACTGAAATGCTCACTGTGCTCGTCAAGTTAGAGAGTGATGAGTTCTGGGAGTCAGGGGAGGGGCAGTTATCCATAATAATAAAAACATAATATGCTAATTAGACCGGACGCCCTTCCAGGCGAAGCCTGGGCTGCAGCCCTGGGATCCAGGCAGCCACCGCGGCTGTGAGGGAAGGATCCAGGCAGCTGCCGTGGCTACGAAGGCCTACTGTTGCACGAATTTTGTGCATCAGGCCTCTAGTTTTGAATGAAAACCTCTCCTTTTGGTTTTCATACCTGCCAACCCTCCCTACGTTCTTTCCTTCTATACACAGAGCTTAATGAGCCTAAACGTAGCACATTCCCTTTTGAAAATGTACATTCAGTCCCTCTAGTTCATAAGCTACATGTCCAAGGTTCTGTGTCCGGAACAGTCACTCTACTTATGCTTTAAGTAGAGAAGTTGTAAGGGAGATGCAGGTGGTCTTTGAGGAAACTTTATGTTCAGAAACTGAGTTCCCTTCTTTATGGTTTAAAATTTATATATATATTTGAAATACAAAGCAATCTTTGAAGTAGGCTAGAAGCCAGCTAAAGCCACATGGTCACAGAGCAGGCTCTTTGTAAACACCAGTGACTGGGGGAGGGGCTGAAGGGGACGGTGTTCTGTGGGTGTCCACTCACCGTGTTCTGAACTGGCTGTAAGTGTTCTGAGGGCTGCGTAGCTTTGCCATTCAAGGTAATGGGGGAGGTCATCTTTCTGTTTACCTACTGCTACAAAAAAAGGCTTCTGGTTCAGAAAATTAGAGGAGCACGTGAAATTTAAACACGAATATAAAACAAGTCTCTGAAATATTCCCCTTGAGTGTTGGTATTAATTATTACAGGAGAATTTTAACCTCAGAACCCAAGCCTCAGCTTCTGGACCTCGAATCTGAACCAAATGACGAAAGAATTTGTTCATAGAATATTTTAAATTTCACTTTAGTTGTTTACACAAAATACAGAGGCTCAGTGGCCTTGTACTAGCCTACTAGGTTTTTATCATCTAGAGAGGCTGCAGAGTTACAAAGGCTTTTGATGATCTTGAAGGAAAAATTTTGAAGAGTAAATATGACTTTTTAATATCCTGGCAGGAGAAATATTTTAAAGGTAACACTCAAGCTTACTTTTCAGAAAGAATTGCTTTTTTATTTAAATACTAGAGGCCCAGTGCACAAAATTAGTGCACGGGGGAGGGGGCGGGGGAAGGGGTTCCTCAGCCCGGCTTGCACCCTCTTGCAATCCCAGACCCCTTGGGGAATGTCTGACTGCCGGTTAGGCCCAAGCCTGTGGGACATCCCTCTTACAATCCAGGACTGCTTGCTCCTAACCACTCACCTGCCTGCCTGATCGCCCCTAACCACTCTGCCTGCCTACCTGATCTCCCCTAACCGCCTCTGCCTCAGCCCTCCTGCCACGGCTTAGTCCAAAAGGATGTCCAGAATGACATCCAGAAAGTTGTTCGGCTGCCCGATCTAATTAGCATATTATGCTTTTATTATTATAGACAATAGCCCCCTTGGTAGGTTCCAAGACCTCCATTGGATGCCTGAAACCAGGATCAGTACCGAGTCCTGATATACTAGGTTTTGTTTTCTCTACACAAACATACCTATTGTAAAGTTTAATGCCTTTTCCATCTTAACTAAGAATTGTCGCACACTATGGCTACAATTTTTGCGGTTTGACTTGCGACAGCAAAGCTAGCACGTATTTCTTTAGCCTTTTCACAATTTAATGGCTAGAAGAATCGGTCTTACTGTAGGTCTTAGCAACCACAACATCCAATTTATTTCTTAGTAAGTTGAGAACTTTCACTTTTTTCCTTGAAAGAAGCACTTTATGGCATATCCGAATTACGAGCCTCACTCCTCTGTCGCTTTGGGACCATGAGTAGTGAAATAAGGGCGACTTGAACGTGGCCTGAGACACCTGGCAGTCCATCTGATCACCAAGGCGGCTACTAGGTGACCACTGGGCGGGTGTACATGCAGCATGGAGACGCTGGACAAAGAAGTGATTCAGGGCCTGGGCGGACGGAGCGGGATGGAGCAGGAAGGTGCGAGATTTAAAATGTGAATTGTCGATTTCTGGAATTTCTCATTTAGTATTTTTGGATTACAGTGGACCATGGGTAACCAAAACCTTGAAAAGCAAAACCAAGGACTGAGGGCTACTGTAATCCCATTTATATACTTTCCTAAATGCAATTTTCTAGGAAAATTGTTTATACAAAGACAGTAGCTTGAAAAACTGTTCAAACTTTTATTTCTGGGCTGTGTTTCCATTATTTCATTTCTTGGTACAAAGAGCAATTATTTTCATGTTTTCACCTGAGCACATACAGACTTGTCTACCTGTCTTCTCATTTAAAAGAGAAAACCCCGAGAGTGCCCTCATGTCCACATTGCTTCAGCTACATCTGTCACAAAGATTCCCTGTACAGTGTCCTTAATTCAGATAGTGCTGAGTGGCACCGATGTTTTTAATGGAAGTGAGAGTAGGTAAATTAAAATTTTTATTCACTAGCGCAGGAACGCTAGCACATAACTCCTCTCAGAATAATACAAATGAGGAACTTGTCTAGGATTTGTGAAATAAAACTAAAATGTCCCACTCATATTGTGGAGTGGGGCAGAATGAGGGATGAGGGTGGCAAGTTGATAATAATGAAAATAGGGAAAGAAAAAGAAGGAAAGAAAATGAGGAATAAAAGGGAAAGATGCAAGAGAAATGGAAGGGGAGGAGAGAAACATGGGGGCTATCATTATTCATTCATTCTTTTATTCATGTGCAAATATTTATTTTGTGCCCAATGTGTGAGGCTCTGGGAATTTTAAGCAGAGAATCAAACTAGTCCTTGTGTTCTTCTGGTGGATAAAATTGCCATCCCACCCACTGAACTGACGGAAAAGAAGGTGAAAAAGTTGACCTAGAATGGAGAGAAAGGATGCGCAGTGGTATGAGCAGGACATACAGAGACTTGGTGCCCAAGGACAAGAGAGATGGACGATGAACTTCTCCTCCTTCTCGTGGCACAGAACTGCGTCCCCTTCCCCTCACAGCGCCTG
Organism: Myotis lucifugus; assembly: GCF_000147115.1. NCBI lineage: Eukaryota > Metazoa > Chordata > Mammalia > Chiroptera > Vespertilionidae > Myotis > Myotis lucifugus. Next base: position 5,472 of record NW_005871591.1, on the reverse strand, counting down.
TGTTCTGTTTCTGTTCTCATCCTGTTCAGGATAATGACACCCCCAACCCCCCTGGGCATATTGAGGGTCACACCCATGTAACCATCCATCTATCAGAACAAATGTGTGCTGGTCACTTCATGTGCCGGGCACAGTGGGAGACCCGGGAACAGTGGTCAGTGAAACGCTAGCATTGCCTTCTGGGCATTTCACAGTCTAGTTGTGTATGGTGTCCAGGAAACGGGTGGGTAATGGTCCAGTGTGATACATGCTCTAAAAGGTGAGGGCCTGGGAGGAGGGGCACCTCTAATACTTTCAACAAGAAAGATAATTTTTTTTTCTCTAAAGTCAGCTACATCTGGGGATCAGGTGAAGTTCCTGGAGGAAGAGACAGCTAAGTTAACACGGTAGCCCCTTAAAAAAATAATTCCATCAGTATAGACCTATTTTGTAAAAACCTTGAATTTGCTTCACAGTTCAGAAAAAAATTCAGTTTTCATTTGATTTGAAAGTTTGCAAATTAGATCTCTTTGATCTGGTTTTTCATTGGTGGGTTGCTTCAGTTAAATTCCTGATTACACTTTTAAAATATGTATTAGCCCTGGCCGGTTTCGCTAAAAATCAATGGAAAAAATGCCCTCGGGTGAGGATTAACAAGACAAAAAAAAAGTATTCATATCCCACCCCCCAAAAAGATCATACCCATTTTTAAAAGTTTAAAGTTTCAAAAAGAAAACACAGGATTTTTTTGTTCTATATTTTTACCATCCATTTTATACATAAAAAAGTATAGGCAGTACACTGTTTCAACTTAATGTGAAACAGATGCCTTTAAAGCAGTTTAGCCAGAGCGTGTTTAAAATATGTGTATGTACACCAGTTTAGTTCCCGATTAGAAACTGCAGCGTTGTCAGACTTTTGGAGGAAAAATGCCAAATCGTGTAGCTTGCGCTGGATTTCATAAAAAGCTCTTCGGAGCAGAGGGAGAGTCTCAGGACTCGCGCTTTCTTAGACTTTGCGTCCTTTCGCAGGAACCTGCCTCCAGCCCTGACTGCGCCCTCCAAGCCCAGTGGCGCTGGCCCAGTCTCGCTCGCACGTCGGCGAGGCCTTCCTCCCAGCTCTCAAAGCCCCTGTGCCTTTCAGCCTTCTGTAATTTTTTAATTTGTACACAAGCTTCCTAAGTAATTAATTCCCTTTGGCAAATGCAAGGAAGACAGGGTGCAGCGGCCCATGTTCTGGTTCGGGGCTGCTGTCCGCTGTGGGCCGGGAGCTGCGGCCCTGGGCGGTCCAACCTTGTCCAGGGTATCCGCTTCTGGTGTTGACCCCCAGAAACCACTGGCTGCGCCATGTCTGGCCGTGGCCTCTGAAATCAACTTAAGAAAACATATGTAACTTGACGGGAGAGGGCACACGGAAACCCCAGGCCCGGTGCTGGCTGGCGCCTGGCTTTTTACAGGATGTTGGTATGTCTGTCCTCACCCACCGATATGCTCTTACGTGCTGCCCAGGTATGTTCTTTCGCAGATGAAAAAGCATCCGGGTTTGGCTTGGACCTCGCCAAAGCTGCCAGTCAAAGGCCCGCGTTTATTTTGAGAAGTTTCTTGGGTGACTCTGCTAACCCCACTGTCCCCCTTGTTTCTGCAGTTGATCTGCAATTCCTTCACCATCTGCAACGCGGAGATGCAGGAGGTCGGCGTGGGCCTGTACCCCAGGTATGGCATTTCTCTCTGGGAGAAGCAACTTTAATCCCCACCCCCGGGCCCCAGCCTTTGGGGGGCAGTAGAAAGGCTATTGCAGCAGCTAGTTGGAGAGCCAGGCTTAAAACCCGATGATAATTTACAAGAAAACGGAAAATGTTTAGTTTAACGAAAACAACTCTATAACCCCACGTTACATGCTGTGGCAGTGCTTTTCAACCGTGTGCCTCAAGGATTTTTAGAACATGCAACACCTGACCAGTCAGGGGCACTGACCTCTTTTCCCTTCGATTCTCAGATTAAAAAATGGCAACAGCTTACACAACCATAGCCGTCTAGTGTGGCTGAATCAAAATTATATTTTTTTGTCAGATTGGCAACAAATAGATTTTTTGGTGCGCCGCAGAATTTTAGTAATCGGTTTATGTGTGCCGTGGGCGACAGAAGGTTGACAGTCACCGTGGTGTTAGCCAAGAGGCAGCCCTCAGACCTGAATTCCTTTCCCGGGAACTTGGGTTAGAAGGTGGGGCTGTGGGTGCCAATACCGCGTCAGGATGAGGTTGGTTAGTCCCCTCCCGCTCCCCAGCCTCCTGGCTGAAACACTGGGTCATTTCACCAGGCCCCCGACTGCACCACCCGTTCATTCCGTCCTTTGGCTCAGCTCACTCGAGCCCAGGGCTCCAGGAGGCCGGACACTGGCCGTCACTGAGGTGGCCTTTATCACTGAGCCACCAGCCTGTCCCCCACACGCTCTCCGTCACTCCTAGTGTCACGCCATGAGGGTCCGAATACAAACCTCATCACTGTGTAATTAATTGTGAACCTGAGAATCCCGCCTCTTCTCTTACATCTCACAAGTGTCGGACCGCAGGGCCATTGGCGCTGGCCTTGGAGAGCAGAGGGGTGCAGCCAGGTGCTCTGAGATCAGACGCCTGGCTCAAGTCCAGTCCCACTCACTAGCTGAGTCCTGGGGCAGTCACCTCACTTCCACGTGTCGTTTCTTTACCTGTGAGTGCCCCGCGTAAGAACGATCACGTGATCAAACTTGATAAACATGCTCAGCTGCTCAGAAAGTGCTTTCTACATGTAAAGGCTCACGGGCAGGTGTTCTAAGTGTTGTCAGATATGAAGGCAGCTTCAATCTAGTCCCTTCCCCGGGTGGTAAAAAAGCCACCTGCAGGGAGATGAAATCACTGGCCAGGCCCAGGGTGCACCGGGTCCAGTTAGCAAGACAACCGCAGCGTCTGTTGAGGAGGAAGGTCTATTACTCATAGTAGCTGCGACGCCCCAGCCGAGGGGGCTGCTCCTCCCGGGCTGAACAGACGAGGTCCCGTGGGAAGGTCAGCTGTGCTGGCCGCAGGGACACGGCCGTGTCCCATTACCTGTCTCGGGGGTGGGGATGTGCTTGCACGGCTGTCTTCTCCGTCTTTATATCGGGTTGTCTCACTGCCTGGTACCTAAGCAGACAACCGCTTCCTCCCCACCCCCACCCACCCCCAAAGAGGACTCAGAAAACGTGTTTATTAACAAACGTCCCCACTTAGCCTCCATCCCGGGGAGATTTCAGTGACGAGGCAGTGGCTAGTGGCCTTGCTGTGAGCGCCCCCGAGGCTCCCTGCTGGGCCCTGAGCCTCGCCTGAGCCCCTCCCCCAAGTGAATTGTATTCATTGCATGTAGATGTTGGACTCTGCTGAGCTGTGATGGTCTCCCCTTTTTTCTTCTTTCCTCCAGTATGTCTTTGCTCAATCACAGCTGTGACCCCAACTGTTCGATCGTGTTCAACGGGCCCCACCTCCTACTACGCGCCGTCCGAGACATCCAGGCTGGAGAGGAGGTAAGGAGCCCTGGTTCTCACTCCTTTCCCCCCAAGCCCCTCCCAGCCTGGTCCTTCCCTGACACTGGTGCCCGAGGGACAGCTTCTCGTTGTCCTGCCCAGGAGAAAACACGCCGCCTCCGCCCGGCCGACTTCCCCATCGTTACTCTCCAGGTTATAGCCCGGCTGACTTTTAGTCGCCGTTTTCCTGGATGGTGATGGTCCCTAGTGTATGTGTGTGAGAGGTGTGTGCGCGACAGTGTGTGTGTCCTGCACACACGACAGTTCATGCCTCATGTTTCTGCAGCTGGTCCTCATCCTTCCATGGCATGAGCCCCCGGGGCTTGCTTATCTCAGGGCCACTCCTCACATCTCCATGGTGACTCCCTTTCACTTGTATTAAGAAAGCAGATCAGCTGTAATATTTTAGGTTGTCATTGGGCCTTTACAAACTATCGGCCTGTCTGGTGATTGTTCAGGCAAAGGTGCGAAGGGAAGCAGGGCCGTGACCTCCGGCAGCGGCCTGGCCTTGACCCTCCCCTGTGTGGCCGGCCAGGCAGCCCCTGCTGATGAGGTACCGCTCAGAAGCCAGGGTCTGGGATGGGCTGCTCCCGGCTGCTGCCCGCGCCGGCACTGGGCTTGCGCAGCTGCCACCTGAACTCTGGGTTACGGATACGGACGCTGCGGAGAACCCAGTCTCCTTCTCCCCTCCCAGCTGCTAAAGTGGATGTTTATTGCGAGGAAGACAGAGTGGTCATAAGATTTTACTGCATCTATACAGCACTCGGCCAGTAAAACCCAAGTATTTGATGTAGACAAGGATTTGGCCCGATAAGACTCCCCTGCAACTGATCTTCCACTGAATAAGCTGCCGCTTACAAAGGCATTCGTGAGTTTCCCGTCTTCAGCACCAGGCCCTCGGGAGCTCTGTCAGCAATATGGTGGCAAGCGGGGGTGGGGGGTGGGGGTGGGGCACTGAGATTTGTTTCTGGGGCCGGACACGGCTTCAAGGCGGCTGAGAAAGGGAACCTGTCCATTGTCAGCAACTTAGTTTAGTTCTGAGGGGTGGCTGCTGTCCTTGATAATCATGATTATGGTGCTGATGCTGACGATGGTGGTGTTTTACTAAATTTTAAACAAAATTCTGTTTGCTTATCAAGGTTAGAAATGATTGGCATTTTCAGAAACAAAGGAGACATTTTCTGACATCTTGTTTTCTAGGCTTGCCTGCCAGGCATTCTCCTTGGTTGGTTTTCACTTAGTCGCAAACACACCTCGTCTTTTGGTGTTTATTTTACTGTTTCATGCCCTTCTCCTTCCATCTCTGGAGAGACAAGCACCACCCCTTCCTCTCGCCCCACACAAGGCGGCTCTGCCGGCATCGGGCCCTGCAGGTGCGGATGTTCTCCCCGCGGTACTTGTCCAAGCAGCTTCTCCACAGGGCGAGGTTCTCCCCTCAGCCCTCCCTGGACAAGCTTGTGCTTCTCCCGGGGGCCCGGTGGACATCCAGGGGACACCTGTGGACTGTGCAGGACTGTGCATCACTGAAGGAGGCTGGCGTCCGCTCAGTTAGGCCTGAGGCCTCCCCACCCCTGAATGCATCCTGCACCTTAAAGCTGACCCCTGGGCAGAGGCAGGGGAGAAGGAGAACCATGAGGCAAGGCATGCCGGGGTTGGTGACGAGGGGTCATTCCTTTTCATTGTGCAAATATTTGCTGTCGTTAAATTGGGTAACAAGTAAATTTAGAAAATTTGGTAATTTCAGCATCAACTCTGCATTGCAGCTTTCTTGCTCATCAGGGCCCGTCCAGTTTCCTATGTGCCATGGGGATGTGAGTACCAGCCTGAGGCCCCGTGAGGGAGGAGGCACCATGTCTGTGGCTTGGACACTCCCCGGCCTGGACCTGCTGGGTGATGGGTGAGGCGTCCTACAGGCACAGCCAGAGGTGAACAGACTCAGCCTCCGGTTTGAAACTACCAGCA
>NW_005871590.1:497078-526814 GCF_000147115.1 Myotis lucifugus | reverse complement strand
CGTCATGGTTTCCACACGCACACGCGGCTGGCCGGCTGCTGAGCGTCATGGTTTCCACACGCACACGCGGCTGGCCGGCTGCTGAGCGTCATGGTTTCCACACGCACACGCGGCTGGCCGGCTACTGAGCGTCATGGTTTCCACACGCACACGCGGCTGGCCGGCTACTGAGCGTCATGGTTTCCACACGCACACGCGGCTGGCCGGCTACTGAGCGTCATGGTTTCCACACGCACACACGGCTGGCCGGCTGCTGAGCGTCATGGTTTCCACACGCACACGCGGCTGGCCGGCTGCTGAGCGTCATGGTTTCCACACGCACACGCGGCTGGCCGGCTGCTGAGCGTCATGGTTTCCACACGCACACGCGGCTGGCCAGCTGCTGAGCGTCATGGTTTCCACATGCACATGCGGCTGGCCAGCTGCTGACCAAGCACCACGGTGTCACGTGCACTCCCCGCTCTGAAAACACAGCTGACCTTCCCCCATGTCCCTCCTCGGGGCAGGCGTGCACCGTGCTGAGCACAGAAGGGGCGTGTGTTCGTCCCCCCCGCCACCCCCGCTCTCTCTGAGCGGCCGGTTCCCCAGGGCCCTGGAGATTTGTTCTTTAGAATCTGTCCTGCGAGTGACCCTGACATGTGCAGTCATAGAACTGGGGAAGGACAGGGATGGCTGTCCTACTCGAGAGCCTTTCAGGTGCGGGACTGGTGACGGTGCTCACCAGAGAGCTGGTGGGAGAAGGTGACCATAATGATAAAGTAAAATGGTGTCAATTTGCTCGTATCCCCTCCTCTTTTTGGGTTGGCCTCAGTGCATAATTGGGCCTATTTTATACGCATGGGCGGTTTTATTTTTTATTGTAACTTTTTTTCAGAGAGGACGGGAGAGGGAGAGAGAGAAAAACATCCATGATGAGAGAGAATCATCGATCGGCTGCCTCCTGCACGCCCCACACTGGGGATTGAGCCCGCAACCGAGATGTGTGCTCTTGACTGGAATCAAACCCTTCAGTCCATAGGCCAACGCTCTGTCCACTGAGCCAAACCAGCTGGGGCTACGTTTCTTTTCTTAATCCTCACCTGAGGATGTGTTTATTGATGTTAGAGAGAGGAAGGGAGAGAGAGAGAGAGAGAGAGAGAGAGAGAGAGAGACAGCAATGTAAGAGAAACATCCATCGGTTGCCTCCGATGGTAGGTGCCCTGAAACAGGAGTCAAACCACGACCTTTTGGGGTACGGGACAATGCTCCAACCTACTGAGCCACCGGCTGGGCATGGAGGCATTTCACAGGCCGCCGATAGGCAGTTCACCCAGTCAATAGGCGGATGTTCTCGGAGTGAGGTCCTCCTGGTGCAGGAGGCCGATTGGGCCGAGGTTTCTGCAGACACACTCTCCCACATTGCAGGTAGCTACTCGCAGGGACTTCCCACACCTGTCCTGGCAGCTTTCTCAGCCTGGGGGCGCTGGGCATTTGGGGTCGGTCATTCCTGGGAGGGGGCATCCTATGCACTACAGAGCGTTGAGCAGCTCCCGGGTCTCCACCATCACATGTCAGCAGCATTTTCTGCCCCACTTTGACAACCAAAAAGGTGGCCAGGCGTAGCCCAAGTCCTTTGAGCGGGCACCCCCTCCATCATTAAGAATCATTAGATCTGGGAGAGCATCTTTTATATGAGATACGGTAGTGCCTTGGATACAGTAAAGCATCTTTTATATGAAATACGGTAGTGCCCCAGATACAGTGGTAGAGCATCTTTTACATGAAATACTGTAGTGCCCCAGCTAACAATAGAGCATCTTTTACATGATATACGGTAGTGCCTCAGATACATAGAGCACCTTTTACATGAAATACAGTAGTGCCCCAGATAATAATAGAGCGTCTTTTACATGAAATACAGTAGTGCCTCATACAGTAGAGTGCCTTTTACATGAAATATGGTAGTGCCCCATATAACAATACAGCATCTTTTACATGAAATACGGTAGTGCCCCAAATAACAATAGAGCATCTTTTACATGAAATACGGTAGTGCCTCAGATAACAATAGAGCATCTTTTTTAAAAATATATATATATTTCTTTATTGATTTTTAAGAGAGGAAGGGAGAGGGAGGAAGAGATAGAAACATCAATGATGAGAGAGTCATTGATTGGCTGCCTTCTGCACGGCCCCTACTGGGGACCAAAGCCCGCAGCCCAGGCATGTGCCCTTGGCCGGAATCGAACCCGGGACCTTTCGGTCCGCAGGCCGACGCTCTATCCACTGTGCCAAACTGGATAGGGCAAATAGAGCATCTTTTACATGATATACGGTAGTGCCTCAAATACATAGAGCACCTTTTACATGAAATACAGTAGTGCCCCAGATAATAATAGAGCATCTTTTACACGAAATACAGTAGTGCCTCATACAGTAGAGCGCCTTTTAAATGAAATATGGTAGTGCCCCATATAACAATAGAGCATCTTTTACATGAAATACGGTAGTGCCTCAGCTACATAGAGCACCTTTTACATGAAATACAGTAGTGCCCCAGATAATAATAGAGCATCTTTTACATGAAATACAGTAGTGCCTCAGATACAGTAGAGCACCTTTTACATGAAATACGGCAGTGCCTCAGCTACATAGAGCCCCTTTTGCATGAAATACGGTAGTGCCCCAGTTCAGTATGGTATTTACCAAACATTGGGTCCCCCACTGAGGACAGCATTACACCCTGTCCTACACCCAGGCTCACCCCCACACACACACACACTGCCCACCGCTGTGCCCTGGGCAGTGCCTGCCCCGCCTCGCCTCTGCCCGCACCTACCTGCCTGCGGTGCCCACAGCCCAGTGCCAGGAGCTTCGGGGCTGACGGCCGTCCCCTGGCTTCCCCCAGGATGGCACGGTATTCGATGGCCGCCCCATAGAGTCCCTGTCCCTGATCGACGCCGTGATGCCTGACGTGGTGCAGACGAGGCAGCAGGCCTTCCGGGAGAAGCTGGCGCAGCAGCAGGCCAGTGCGGCAGCCGCGGCGGCAGCGGCAGCGGCGGCATCAGCAGCAGCAGCAGCAGCAGCCACAGTGGCCACGGCCGCCACGACAGCCACGGTGACCCCAGCAGCTGTTTCCCAGCCCAACGCCCCAAAGAACGGGGAAGCCACAGTGAATGGGGAGGAGAACGGAGCACACGCCATAAGTAAGTGCGGGCATGTAGTATGCAGATGTGTGTGTATCTGTGTGCACACATGTGCCTGTGTTAGTTTGTGTGTGACTGTGTATGTGTGCAGTGTGTGCGTGTGAATTTGTGTGCATGCACCTGTGCATGTCTTATGCAGACGTGAGCATTCTTCCCTGAGTGGAATTTGCTTCCCTCGGGTAAGTTGTGCAGCCACCCCGGCCCTGAGGGTCGAGATGACCATGGTGTTCACACCTCACCCCGAGGCCTCCTCACATACAGCCTCCCAGCCGCCTCGGCTGAGGCTGCGGCCACAGCCCAGCCCCGTGGCAGGTGACCGTGAGTGGGTGCAGGCCAACGAATTCTTCACGCCCATCCTACGTTGCTCAGCCACACGGCTTCTGTCCCTCCCACAGATAATCACTCGAAGCCCATGGAAATAGACGGGGACGTTGAGATCCCACCCAGCAAAGCCACGGTGCTTCGGGGCCACGAGTCCGAGGTCTTCATCTGCGCCTGGAACCCCGTGAGCGACCTCCTGGCCTCGGGGTAAGGGCATCAGCTGTGGTCCCGCCTCCGGAGCGCGTTCCCTCTCACCTACCTGGGCGCCTGCTCAGGGGTGCAGACCGAAGCCTGGGGCGCCCCTGCTGGCCTTCCTGGGGTGCCTCCGACTGTGGTAAAATTGTGGAGAAGTCCCCATGTTCTCCCTGGGTGGGGGCTCATGCCTGCATTTAAAATTACTCCGTGCCGCAGAGATGGTGGGGAGAAAACCCTGAGATAAAAAACAGCTGCCGTGGGGTTGGACTTAGGGCAGGCCGTGCCCCTGGGTCTCTCACGGCGCCCGGCCCCGAGCAGCTTGGCCTGGAGCCGTGGCCTGCCTCTGCCCGTGGGCTGCGGGCCCTGACGCAGGTTGCATGGTGGGAAAAGGGAGAAAACCCGTGAGCACGCCGGTAGCTGACTGCGGGGCGCTTCCTTCTGCAGGTCCGGAGACTCGACGGCGCGGATCTGGAACCTGAACGAGAGCAGCAACGGGGCGTCCACCCAGCTCGTGCTGCGGCACTGCATCCGCGAGGGCGGCCACGACGTGCCCAGCAACAAGGACGTGACCTCGCTGGACTGGAACGTAAGCCCCGGCCACCTCCCACATGCTGGACCGTCTGGTGCCATGTGGGGTGCAGGGGTGCTGGGGTCGTGGGGCTCCCTTCCCGAGAGCTAGCCAGGTCATGTCGGGCTCCTTCCCAGCATTAGCCCACGTCTCCGAGCAGCCAAGGAAACGTGACTTCCACCTTCATATTTCTTCCTTTTTTTAAATGTTTTCATTGATCTCAGAGAGTAGAGAGAGAGAGAGATAGAAACATCGATGATGAGAGAGAGTCATCATCAATCAGCTGCCTCCTGCACGCCCCACACTGGGGATCAAGCCCGCAACCCAACCCGGGCCTGTGCCCTGACCGGGAATCGAACCGTGGCCTCCTGGTTCACAGGTCGATGCTCAAACCCTGAGCCACACCGGCCGGGCTGGGGACCGGTTATGGATGTGAGAATGTTCTAGCCCTGGGGTGAGAGGTTCTCTTCGCTTTGTCAGAACCGAGCCTGCTAAGCTGTTTCTGTTGGCCTGTTTCTTTCTGGCCCGCAGAGCGATGGGACGCTGTTGGCCACGGGCTCCTACGATGGCTTTGCAAGAATCTGGACGGAAGACGGTGAGTGCTGCCGCCCTCGGCTTGGGGTCGGAGAAGAGCGGCTTTGGCGTGGAAGCGCCGCGTGAACGGGCCGTGGCCTTGAAGTCAGCGTGTTTGTTGTCTGTTTACTTACCCCACAGGTAACCTGGCCAGCACCTTAGGCCAACACAAAGGCCCCATCTTTGCCTTGAAATGGAACAAAAAGGGGAATTACATTTTGAGCGCCGGTGTGGACAAAGTGAGTGTTCGATAAAATACGTCTTTGATCTGTAGACGCTTACTGGTGTTGAATCTCTAGATAACATTGTGGTTTCTTTGAATTCTGAGACTTTCTGCTTCCTCTTAAGAAATGTGTGGTGCTTGATATATATATATATGTGTGTGTGTGTGTGTGTGTGTGTGTGTGTGTGTTTAAAATATGTTTTTATTGATTTCAGAGGGGAAAGGAGAAGGAGAGAGAGACAGAAACATCAATGATGAGAAAGAATCATTGATCCACTGCCTCCTGCACTCCCCCTACTGGGGATCCATCCCACAATCTAAATCGAACCGTGACCTCCTGGTTCATAGGTCAATGCTCAACCACTGAGCCCCGCCAGTCAGACACCCGTCACGTCTTAATATGTCACACACTCCACAGACCTTTGTGTAAAGCTCCCCTGCTCGCTTGAGGTGCACAGCTCAGTGACAGCCTCAAAGCCAAAAGCACTGACCATCTGGCCCTTGGCAAAAATAGCTTTGCTGAACTCCACACTCCAGTGTGACCCTCTAGGTCAGTGACGGCGAACCTTTTGAGCTCGGCATGTCAGCATTTTGAAAAACCCTAACTTAACTCTGGTGCCGTGTCACATATAGAAATTTTTTGATATTTGCAACCATAGTAAAACAAAGATGTATATTTTTGATATTTATTTTATATATTTAAATGCCATTCAACAAAGAAAAATCAACGAAAAAAATGAGTTTGAGTGTCACCTCTGACACGCGTCATAGGTTCGCCATCACTGCTCTAGGTCATTGAATTGTGCATTCTTTATCTCTCTCTTTTAAGCCAGTAAACCCTTTGTTCCAACTTCGCAGCCTCTTTTCTTTTAAAAAAAAAACACCAAAAACATATTTTTATTGATTTCAGAGAGGAAGGGAGAGGGAGAGAGAGATAGAAACATCAATGATGAGAGAGAATCATGGATCGGCTGCCTCCTGCACACCCTACACTGGGGACTGAGCCCACAACCAGACATGTGCCCTTGACCGGGAATCGAACCGTTATCTCCTGGTTCATAGGTCAACTTTCAACCACTGAGCCATGCCAGCAGGGTGGCAGCCTCATTTCTAATATGAAAAGCTGAGGTGTTGTGGCTGGCACACGAGACAGAAGCTCTCGTGGAGTGGCCGCCGAATTTTCTCCAAGGGGCTCTAATTCAGATGCTTCCCACACACCACTGCGTCTTGTATGTGACTGATGCAGTTACTAAAATAATTTGTGGGAGTGTCAGTAACCTAAACGAGCACTTTCCCGCCTCTGTTGGCCTATTGGATGCTCTCGGATGGGAGGTGGGCATATAGAACATGGACCCCGGGCCACAGAGAGCCTGCGGACTTGCCTAGGGACACACTGGTGTGGAGAGGACGTGTGTTGGAAGGCAGGCCCTGGGTCCGGCCCGCAATTACTGCCCTTTCACAGAATTGTAGCCAGTGTTTTGCATCCTCACATCCTTACTGCCTCAGGAGCTATTTTTTTTTATATTCACATCTGATTTTCAACCCAATGGTCAGTGGTCAGTACCAGGAGCTGAGCTATGTGGTCACTGGAAGTGCACGTTTGAAATTCTGTCAGTCTTTGGGCAACACACTGACTGCCTTCATCAGCCACCCACGGCAGAGATGATAATAGCGTTCAGATAGTAATACCCGGGAGGAAGTGTAATGTATGGGGAATCTGGCGCTGGCCTTCAGTAGAAGCTTAACCCCAAGGGGCTAAAGTGTATTTCAGATTCTTTTTTTTTTAAAATTAATATATTTGAATTGATTTCAGAGAGGAAGGGAGAGGGAGAGAGAGATAGAAACATCAGTGATGAGAGAGAAACATTGATCGGCTACCCCCTGCACGCCCCACACTGGAGAATGAACCCACAACCGTGCAACCCGGGCATGTGCCCTTGGCCGGGAATAGAACTGCAGCCTCCTGGCTCATAGGTCAGCGCTCAACCACTGAGCCACGTCGGCCAAGCTAAAGCTAGTTCCGATTCTTAACAGCTCTTGTGTAATTAATGTTTTCTTTTGTCTGGGGTATATTTAACATAGGCATCAACAAAATGACTTGATTACTGATGTCGTGTGTGAAATTGCATCAGAATTGTGAGTTTCTATATTCTCGGCAGCACCTGACTTTGGGGAGTCAGAAAAGTGTTAGACCCAGCAAACAAATGAACAAAAGATGTTCATTGGGCTAGAGCTGGCCCTAACCGGTTTGGCTCAGCAGAGAGAGCGTCGGCCTGTGGACTGAAGGGTCCCGGGTTCGATCCCGGTCAAGGGCATGTACCTTAGTTGCGGGCACATCCCCAGTGGGAGGTGTGCAGGAGGCAGCTGATCGATGTTTCTCTCTCATCGATGCTTCTAACTCTCTATCCTTTCCCTTCCTCTCTGTAAAAAATTCAATAAAATATATTTTTTAAAAAAGAAGAATTCCTATTTGTTTTCCAGGGAAACTGTCTCTCTCCCTTATGCACAGGGCAGTTTTCAGAAATGCCCGTTTCTTCTTCAGCTCCTCATTTTGAAAAGTGCCAGAAAGATACTTAGATCAGCTTTATTATGAGTTTCTTCAGCTTGTAATGGGAGAGGGGAAACCCCCACCCATCTCGGTACTTTTCCAATTATCAGTTACAGCTGCTGTGTCTTGTGGCGTCGCCACCACCCCACCTGGCTCTCGAGATTGTTACGTATAAAACACTGGATTCCACAGACCTAGGCAGAAAGACTGCCGAGAATCTCATGAACAGCTAGCTATATGCTGATCACATGTTGAGACAATATTTTGGCCATACTGGAGTAAAATAAAATGTGTAGTTAAAACGTAGTTTCATGGCCACAGCCACCTCGGTTCCTATCCGTGTCACAGCACCAAAAAACAAAAAGAAAAGGTGGTTTTAACAGTTTCTCTTTTTCTTTTTGGTATGGAGTGCTTAATAGGAAACAGAGTTCCCCGCCTGGCTTGTGTCCTGTGTTTATTGGGCAGCACTGGAGTGGAGGGAGGAGGGGCCCCTGCCTCGTCTTGTATGATAACTTTTCCGGGAGAAAACTTGGCGAGAAGAACACCCACTAACATTTCCTTTTTGTTTGCGGAGCACAGACAACAATAATTTGGGATGCCCACACGGGAGAAGCCAAACAGCAGTTTCCGTTTCACTCTGGTGAGTCTTTTGGTTTGGTTTTGTAATCCTACATAATAAAAGGGTAATATGCAAATCGACCAAGCGGTGGAACGACTGGACGCTATGACGCGCACTGACCGCCAGGGGGCAGACGCTCAATGCAGGAGCTGCCCCCTGGTGGTCGGTGTGCTCCCATAGTGGGCACGCCGCTGGAGAGCAGGTCTAAGCCATCAGTCGGACATCCCCCGAAGGCTCCCGGACTTCAAGAGGGCGCAGGCCGAGCTGAGGGACACACCCCCCTCCCCCCCCCCCCCCCCAGTGTACAAATGTCGTGCACCAGGCCTCTAGTTTGGAAATAATAGTGCAGAATCCCCATGAAACGTCTTGTGAGATATTCCTCACTACTCCAAGGAGTGTGTCCATGGAATCCAGCTGTAATCTCAGTGCTCTCAGACGTCCACGGTACAGATTACCCAACATCAAAGCGTTAAAAACACCCCAGGGAACCAATCCCAGGACCAGTGTGGCCTTCTTTTTCCTGCCAGCCCAGGGGGGCCATGTCGGGGATCCCTGAGACTGTTCCCACATGGGGGAGTCCCAGCTCAGGTTCGTCACAGCGGAAGGACATGGAGCACAGCCGGCCGAGAGGGGAAAGGTCACAGGGCGAAATCCAGCATTGGCAGTGGTCTTCTCTCCGGGAGTCGCCAAGGACGGGCCGATTCCCCCGGAGACGAGTGTGAGGGGCCACGTAGAGCTCAGTGGAGACTCCTGTCCAGGATCTTCATGGAGGCTGGTATTGCAGGCAGCCTCTCCCTGGCTCAGACCCGGGTTCCAGACTCCTGGAAGGAACTGGCATAAACTACTAGTTTGCAGTTCAAGTACAGAGGCTGCTCTTATCAGTTAGGGAATGGTGGGAGCCTTCGGATATCCAGATCCCCAGGCGTGGGCCAAGAAAGCAGGGTCCCCCTGAGGTGGGGCGTCTTTCCCACAGGGGTGTGCAGCCACTGCTGCGGCCTTAACCATGTCCCTCTGTGTGTTGTGGCCACAGCAGGCCAAGTGGGGCAGCCCTGGCTCTAGAGACTCCAGTTTCCCACCCCCTGTCCCACCCGCAGCCCCCGCCCTCGATGTGGACTGGCAGAACAACACGACCTTCGCCTCCTGTAGCACCGACATGTGCATTCACGTCTGCAGACTCAGCTGCGACCGCCCCGTCAAAACCTTCCAGGGACACACGGTAAGTGGGAGGCCTGACGATGGGGCTCAAGTTCATGGCCATGTGCCAGGAGCGGGAAGCCTCGGATTAAACAGCCCTAGCCGGTTTGGCTCAGTGGATAAAGCTTCGGACTGAAGGGTCCCAGGTTCGATTCTGGTCAGGGCACATGCCCAGGTTGCGGGCTCCATCCCCAGTAGGGGGCGCGTAGGAGGCAGCCGATCCATGATTCTCATTATTGATGTTTCTATCTCTCCCTCCCTCTCCCTTCCTCTCTGAAATCAACAAAAATCTATTTAAAAAGAAACAAAGATGCTGTGACGGCCGACTTGTCCCTTGGATTTTTAAATGATAGGAATATTTCTTGCAGCATGATTTCCGATGCCCTATTAAAATGCTGCTGACATTCCTTTAAGCAGATTTGTCACCTGCTTTTTGAATTTTTTTTATTAACACATTTAATTTTTTTGTTATTTTTTATTCTTTTGTTAATCGTCACCCGAGGATACTTTTCCATTGATTTTTTTTAGAGAGAGTGGAAAGGAGAGGGAGAGACAGAGAGAGAGAAACGTCTCTGTAAGAGAGACACATCGGCCGGTTGCCTCCTGCACCGTACCCCGACCAGAGCCAGGGATTGAGCCTACAACCGAGGTGTGTACCCTTAATCGGAATCAAACCTGGGACCCTTCAGTCCATGGGCCGACACTACCCACTGATTTTAACCGGCCAGGGTTTTTTTTTCCTCCTACTCAAATCTGTGATACCATTATGGTTCTCATCTAACTGTTCCTGGGGGTGGGGTGATTAATAAAAGAGAAAAGAAAGGTACTGTGACTGCAGCCCAGGTCTTTTGTTGGGTTTTGGAGGAAGGACTTAGAGTGGCTATTAAACAAATATGTGACGACATAAAGGAAAGGATGCTCGTCATGAATGAATAGATGGGGAATGGTAGCAGAGAAAGGAAAACTATATTTAAAAACAAAACAAATCGGTCAAATGGAAATCTGACAGCTGAGAAGTTTGATGTCTAAAATGAAAATCTTAATGGGTGAGTTTAACAGCCGATTGAGATTGCAGAAATAAGGCTAATGAATCTGAAGAGAGATCATAGAAATAGCCAGTATCCTGAATTTGGTGGAAAATGCTGACATTGGTTTTTAGAGATTGGAAGGGAGGGAGGGAGTGGGGGAGAGAGAGAAACATTGATGGGAGAGAGACCCATCTATTGGTTACCTCCTGCATGCACCCTGACTGGGACCAGGGACAAACCTGCAACCCAGGTACATGCCCTTGACTGGGAATTGAACCCGCCACCCTTCGGTGCATAGGCCAAAACTCTAGCCACTGAGCGACACCGGCCAGGGTGAAAATGATTTTTCATGTCAGTTTCAAAACAACGGTGGTCATACTGGTTTTCTGTGCTGTGCTTATTAAATGTAAATGCCCTGGCTCCCGAGGTGTGATTTTTTTCTTAGAGAAATGTGGATGCGGGTGACTGATTTTGCATGGTGTGTGCCTGTGCATTTACCTACACGAGAAAGGCAGAGTAAGCAGCAGGAAAATCTGAGTCCTGTGGTGGAAACTATGAATAGTCAGAAGAGATGATGGGGCGCTGCTGCCCTCTGCTGGGCGGTTGTGGTACCTACTCACAGGCCTTCCTTTCTTTGTAAAATCCTTTGCTCTCTTTCAGAATGAGGTCAATGCCATCAAGTGGGATCCTTCTGGAATGTTGCTGGCGTCCTGCTCCGACGACATGACGTTAAAGGTAACGTGGAAGGAGGGGCTGCTGGATCCCAGGCAGCCCCTGTACTCAGTGCGGGTCTTACCCTCACGGCTGCTCTGGGTGATGATTTTGTATGGAACACTTCCCGCTGCTGTAAGTTTGCCCCATGGCTACTCGATGCCGCTGGCGCCCCCGGGATTTTGCCCACCCCTCTACCTGGGCAGTGACCCGCAGGTGGGCTAGCTGCCCCAGGGCCCCAAACCTGAGAAGCGCTCACAGCGTGACGGTGTGGAGCCATTCCTGGCTGGAGAAAGAACTCCTGCCTGCTCACACGCTTGCCATCGTGCCCTCTAGATCTGGAGCATGAAACAGGACACGTGTGTCCATGACCTGCAAGCCCACAGCAAAGAGATCTACACCATAAAGTGGAGTCCCACCGGGCCCGCCACCAGCAACCCGAACGCCAACATCATGCTCGCAAGGTAAGAGGGGACGGGCCACAGCCCAGGCCCACGCGGCTCCCAGAGCCGCCTTGCTCACTGTGGCTGGAACAGTTATTGTATCAAAGGGAACAGAAACGTTAGTCTGTAAAAGAGATGGCCAGGAACGTGGCCAGGAAATGTCACTTGTATCAAAGGGAATAGAAATCGTGCAAAGGGGAGCCGTGAATGAGTTCATGCCCTTCCAGACTGTACACGAGTAGCTGCCCGGAGAGGATATGAAGACAGAGCTATGAAGTGACACCCGAGTAAGGGTGTGGGTCCTGGTGCCCGCTGGGCTGGTGGGAGGGCAGTTCTGTGTCCAGGCGTCTGGCACGTGGCTTTGTGAAGGTTTCATCAGGATGGAGAAAGCAAGCAGAGCTGAGCTGGGCGTGCCCGAGGCCCTGCGTTACTTAGTCTAGCCCGGGGCTGCAGGTGGCGCAGGTTCTGAGCGGCAGCAAAGGGCTGTCCCGCCCTAGCAGGGCTGACCGAGCCATTTCTGTAGTGAACCCCCAGGGCAGCAGCATGGTCCCCAGAATCGGGGAGAGGGGTACGTGGCCACGGTGGGCAGCCCAGACCCACGCCACTTGAGGCTGCGATGCACAGAACTGCCTCGGCCCAGTGCTCACGGGACGCCATTCCGCCCCGTGTTTAGTAAAAACGTCTAGAAAAACAAGCTGGAGAGATTCTGAGGCTGGAGATGCCGGGATCCTTCGGGGTCTGGGATCCACGGTGCACACAGCGGATTGCAGAAACCAATGAATGTGAAATCACCCTGTTTCCCCAGTAACAGCATCCAAAAGAGCAAAAGCAAAGGACAGGAATCTATCTTCTATATAATAGAGGAATATGCAAATTAGCCAGGACGCCATAACGTCACGACCAGACAGCAGGGACCTGAGGCTTCATGGCACCTGGCCCGGGCGAGGGACCTCAGGCCGCGCCCCCCGCCCAGCGGGGCTTGATGAGGGACCTCAGGCCACACCCCTCACTTAGTGGGGCTTGACGGGGGACCTCAGGCCACGCCCCCTGCCCCGGCTCTGAGTCAGGAGACCTCAGGTTGCACTCCCCACCCGGCAGGGCTTGACGGGGACCTCAGGCTGTGCCCCCCCCCCCCCGCCTCAGTGCCTGGCAGGGGACCTCAGGCCGCACCCCCCACCCGGCGGGGCTTGACGGGGGGCCTGAGGCTGCACCCCCTGCCCAGAGGGGCTTGACGGGGATGGGGCCAGCTGGGTCTGGGTCTCCTGCGTTTTCGAAGCTCGTGCGGGTGGTGGGCGGGGACTTGACTCTAGGTCACAAGGCGTGCTCTAGATCTGACAGGAGGGAGATTTGCATATACATTTTAGTAATTTTCTTTCATCTCTGACACTTCTCTTATAGAGAAAGGGAATTAAAATATTTCCTCTAACTAATTCCCTTTTAATGTGCATGAATTTTGAGCACTGGGCCACTAGTTGTTTTATGACAATGGCTTTGCTATTAATGCATCTGAGTCACATTTTCGCCATGACGAAGCATCCCTGTTATTATCTGTGGTGACGTTTCCTCCCTTCCTCCTAGCGCTTCGTTCGACTCCACGGTCCGGCTGTGGGACGTGGAGCGCGGCGTGTGCATCCACACACTCACCAAACACCAGGAACCTGTCTACAGTGTCGCGTTCAGCCCCGACGGCAAGTACCTGGCCAGCGGCTCCTTCGACAAGTGCGTGCACATCTGGAACACTCAGGTAATCCCTCGGACCTTTCTCAGAGGCATGCCCAATGTCAAGTTTCGGTGACTCAGGCTCGAGACATCCTCTGGGGAGTTTGTGCTGGGGAGTGAGTCACCTGCCTCATCCTTTTCTGGAAGATGGGAAAACCGTAACCCAGTCCTCTTGTCGCCAGAGATGCTGCTCCCAGGGTACTAAGGTTGGGGGAACAGGTGTCATTACATTTGAGCTTCCCAGGGGGTCAGCCAAGGGGCGGGGCCAGCCCTGACCTCTGGGCCACATTGTGTAGCAAAGGAATATCTGTTTGCTTTGTGGTGCCACTTTGATTTTCCTAATGAAAATAGTGTATGTTTCCGTAGGTAACGGTATGTCATATTGGGTTGTGCTGTTGGCAGAACTCAAAGGAGACAGCATTTGAGTAAATGCGGCAGCGTGGGTATCCCTGGGTAAGAGGTTCTGAATATAAAGAGTGGAAGTGGGTGGGGCTCAGCAGACTGAAGGGTCCCCGGTTCGATTCCTGATCAGGGCACATGCCTGGGTTGTGGGCTCCATCCCCAGTAGGGGGCGTGCAGGAGGCGGCTGATCCATGATTCTCTCTCATCATGGATGTTTCTCTCTCTCCCTCTCTTCCTCTCTGAAATCAATAAAAATAAAAAATAAGTAAATTTTGAAAAAGAGTGGACGTGGGTGAGAGGTAGAGTAGGGACTGTTACGTTGCGCAGTCAGCTCTCGGTTCTCCTGCCGATGGAAGAGAAATGGTCGGAGCTGTTGCAAAAGGCCAGCGATCCTGTTTGTGTGACCTCGGGGTGGATTGCATGGCCTCCCTTCACCTCTTGTAATCCAGCCTGCCTTGGGGTTCCCTGTGGCTGGTTTGACTTTGCAGTACGTTTGCATTGAGCCCATGCCCCCTTGTGGCAAGGGCTGGGAGTACATGAGGCAAGTGAACTAACTGCCATGGGCAGGGTGTCCACTGAGACCGCAGGCTTCCCGGTGTCTGCCTCACCCGAGCTCCATGCTCTTGGAGAGGGAGAGGTGAGGGGGGACCCTCCGCGGAGCCCGGCTGCTGCTAAGCCTCGCAGCCCAGACTGGCCACGCAGAAAACACACGTTCCAGGAATACAGTGCCTCTTCATAGAAACAGTGACGGGTGGATTTGTAAAGTGACATCGTAGAAAAATGACATGAGGGCACGGTTAGCGTGGCTCAGTGGTTGAGTATCAACCTATGAGCCAGGAGGTCACGGTTGGATTCACGATCAGGGCACATGCCTGGGTTGCGGGCTTGATCCCCAGTAGGGTGTGTGCAGGAGGCAGCTGATCCATGTTTCTCTCTCATCATGGATGTTTCTATCCCTCTTCTTCTCCCTTCCTCTCTGAAACCAATAAAAGTATATTTAAAAAAGAAAAACGACATTAGGTACCGCCCAAGGTCGAAACCTCATCACATTATGTCACTCCTTTTGCCTAGATCTCAAGCCTCTTTGATCCTCAGTGAGAGGATGCCTTCTAAATACAACCACGTGGATGCGCTGTGGCCTTGGTCCCGCCCCCTTAGCTCCTGACAGCTGCTTTGCTTTGCAGAGTGGGAGCCTGGTCCACAGCTACCGAGGCACTGGTGGCATCTTCGAGGTCTGCTGGAACGCCCGAGGGGACAAAGTGGGCGCCAGTGCATCCGACGGCTCCGTAAGCAGCACCCCCGGTGTGCTGGAGGTGGGGGGGCGTGGGGCGGAAAGGGGACACGCCCGGCAGCCGATACCCAGGGCCCAGACTGAGCACCTGGCTCCTGTCTCCGACCCTGGATGGTGCCCCAGCCCGGACCCTCTGCTGACAAAAGGGTCTCCTGGGTCCTGGGCCCTATGGTGATCCCCTGAGGCAAGGGGCGGCGGGAGGGTTGCCGAGCGTCGGGGTAGCCCACTCGTGTTCCCCAAGGCCATGAGCTCAGGCTTGACTGGTCGTCGGCCCTGCCACTCGGTGTCTGGGCCGTACCATGGCCACTGCCTCTGTATTAGTTCCCAGGATGGTCAAAGGCTCAGTCACTAGGCTGTTGTTACAGTTTCTCTGAATGTTCAGAACGGTGTGCCAATAGAACTTTATTTATAAAACAGTTGGGCGGGCCTGATTTGATCCGTGGGCTCTACAATATAATTTGCCCACCCGGCTCTGTTCCCTTCCATACAAGTAACATTTCCTGGCCATGTTACTTGCCGTAACTTCCACAAAGTAACTTTTCTGTTCCCTTTTTTACAGTAACTGTTCCGGCTCTCTGCTTCCCCACAGGTGTGCGTGTTAGATCTGCGGAAGTGACCGCAGTGTCCCGGGAAAGAGAAGAGAAGTCATGGACCAGCAGTGGTGGGCACGGGGGCCTTGGCACCCCTGAGACTCGATCCTGCAGCTGCGAGACTGCGGGGGCGTGGCACGTGGGCATGACCTTGGAGCCAGCCCCTCCCGGCCACGCCCCGGAGCCTGTACTCCTAGTCCTCACCGAAACCTTTCACACACAGCTGTATCGGAGGGAGGCAGCCTGACGCCACCAGCCGGATGGTGCGTGCGGACGGCTCTGAGGCCTGCCACGGCCGGGGGAAAGCTGTGCCAAAAAAGAAGAGAAAGAAAACTGCGGCGATCACCCGAAAGGGGGTGGGAAGCCCCCCCCCCCCACCCCCACCCCCGCGGGCTGCGTTCCCTCACGATGGGGTTGGCTTGCAGAGGAGATTCCAAGACCAGCCTGTGCGGCGGGAATGCGCGCCTCGGTGACCCTGACTCGTCCGTGCCCCACAACCTTCGTTGTCCCGACGGCTTTGCTGGGCCTTCCGTCCACGATGGGCTGGTTTCGCCTTCTTCCCGTCCCTGTCCTTGCCCGCCCCCCCCATCTTTGTCCTCCCTTCCGTGTCTGGATTTGCTGTAGATGTGGCCTTGGGGACACATGGCAAAATCTTTGTCGACCGCTTTTTCGCTCCTCCCCTCTTCTGCCTCCCCCCCGCCCCCACCTCCCCTCCCCTCCCCTCCCCTCCATCCCTTTGTCATATTGTTTCCTATGCATCGTAGGTCTCGAGGGCACTTTCCACGCAAAATAAGTGCTTTATGTAGGAAGGCAGGGCAGGGGGGGCTTTTTACAGGAGAAAAAAAAGACTTATAAGAGAGAGAGCCCGGAGTATTTTTGGAAAAAAGAAAAGATATTTTTATGTTAAAACGATTTTAAAATCCTACAATGGAAATCAGACAGCTTGTGCGGTTTCTTATTTTAAACTATTCCCAGGGAGCGGTTCCATGCCTCGGGCCACGTGGCAGGTGGGAGGGCACCCGTGGGGGACAGATCCGAGGACGCCGCGGGGTTCCCTCGGCGGAGGGACACCCCGCTCTTGACGGGGGGCAGCCCGGGGTCCCTGGAATCTGCCTGTGTGGCCACAGGAGGGGAATGAAGGGGCGTGCGCTGTGACCTCAGGAGCGAGTCCCCAACCAGATGGTATTGAAGCCATTGACACAGAAGGCGCTGCTCCGAGTCGCCTGTAGGTGGCACCACCTGGTTCCCCGGACTGCCATTGGCCCAGGAAGGGGGGGGGGGGGCGGCTAGCAAGGCTGACCCCATGGCGCTGGGTCTCCGCTGGTCCGAGGTGAACCACAGGTGGACCGTCACCGTCACCTCCGTCTCCATCCCTTCTTTCTCCGCCAAATGCGCGTTTCTTTTTCTAATCATGAGTCTTTTTACCGTTTTTAAAAAATTAAACCTGGCTTTGTGTTCCCACGGGAGTTTCCTGTCCTTGCTGAGGTAGCCCTTGCATGACAGCCCCGCCGCCGAGCTGGTTTTGCAGGGAGCAGTGCGAGAGGGGCCGTCCTGTTGCTGCGGGCGCAGCGGGACAGGGGGGCGGGCGGCCGGCCGAGCGCGGAGCTCCGCCTCCGGTGTCCCAGCCGCCAGACAGGATCCATCCGAGGAGCCGGAAATCCACCCTCAGGGCAGGTGCGCGCGTCCAAGAGACCTGGACGGGCCGGGCCGGGCCCGCGGAACCTCATCATGCCGTCATCACCGGGCTCCCCGTGGATACGTGACATTCTCGAGTCCCGGCCGGAGAAGACCCCAAAGTGCTGGTTCCGAGTTGGGTGCTTTATTTGGGCCGTGGCCCGGGCACTCAGCGAAGCTCAGAGCCTATGACGTCACCACTCGCATCTCCCAAGCCCAACGTCTATGACGTCACCACTCTGGTCTCTGAAGGCAGCTGACATCCCAGCCAACTTAGGTCATTCCTGCCCCAGAAGTCAGGAAGTTTGGGGCGGTGTGTGGAGGTGCCATCTGCCCCCCTGCCCCCCATAGAAACGGGCGCATCTCCGCAGGGCCTCGCCGCCCAGGGGGGGCCGGGGGCCAGGACACGTCGGGCGCCTGCAGGGCGCACGCTCGGAGCTTCAGTAGACAATCCTCCCACGAGGCCGGGAGCCAGGGTGTCGCCAACGCGTGGTCCGTGGGTAAACCCGACCCGCTTGGCCGGAGTGAGGTGGGAGCCGAGGGCTGGGAGACCCTGGACCACGCGGGCTCAATCCCAGGCCCTGGCTTCCTGCTCCTGACCGTCCAAGAAGAGCGGCCGCAGCCACAGGGGGACCAAGCGTGCGCGTCCAGGCGCCGTGGCAGCACCCATGCTCACGGGGAGCTGAGCTCCAGAAAGTCGGCCCAGCGTCCTGTGACTGTTCGCCCTCATTTACTTACAGCTTAAACCCTAACGCTGACAGTTAGTGGCCAAACGTGACCTTGACTCTGAGCAGATGTCCCACGCCGAGCCTCCCAGACTCTCCGGCTGGGATTGCCGGGACCAGGGGTGGCGGGAACGGGCAGTGACCAGCATCATCCCGGGGACTGGAGTCTTTTTTTAAATATGTTTTTGTTATTGATTAGAGAGAGGAAGGAAGGAGGAGAGAGAGAGAGAGAGAGGAATATCAATGATGAGAGAATCATTGATGGGCTGCCTTCTGCAGCCCCCCTAGTGGGGACCCAGCGAGCCCGCAGCCGAGCATGTGCCCTGACCAGGAATCCAACCGAGACCTCCTGGGTCATAGGTCGCTGCTTAACCACTGAGCCACACCAGCCGGGCGGGGACTTGAGTTTCCTTCTGTCCTAACATCGGTGTGGGGCGGGGGAAGTGCACTTTGTCCGACGTCAGGTCTGCTTCGTTCTGGTTACTTTCCTCCTTTTCAGCCTGTTCCACCTTTCTTTCTTCACAAATCGTGTTTCCGGTCAAATGCACAAACGTCCCCTCGGCCCCGCCTCAGGGCTTTGAACTCTGGCTCCTGCGGTGTTTGTCGTCCAGCAACTGTGCTTCTCCGGCAGCACCTCCACCCCGTCCGCCCGCGTCCATGTCCGCGTCCATGTCCGCGTCCGCGTCTGTCCCCCCACCCCGCGCACCCTCACGCACTCTTACAAAAATGATCACCTTGCGTGTGGTAGCCCATTGTTCCAAGAGAATCAGCAGCTCCTATTCAGTGTCTTGAATAAATCGCTCTATTTTGATACGAGAGAACGTGGTAGGTGTGCTTTCTTCGGCCCGCTCGGTCCCTGGGGCCCACGACTCCCTGATGAGCAGACACAGACTCGGGTGCGTGCCTCCCGGACAGCGGCTGAACCTGCCCAGATGTGGGAACAGCAGCCCGGGGGTGGCAAAGGGTAACTCTCCTAAGGGCATGTGTTTCTGTTTTAATCTTTATTCTTGAAAGTATTACAAATGTCCCCCTTTCCCCCTCTTGACCCCCGCCAGGCCTCCACCACCCATTGCCCGTGTCCATGGGTGATGCATATATGCCTACAAGTTCATTGGCTGATCTCGTCCCACCCACCACACCTGCCTTCCCTCTGAGGTTTCAGTCTCTTCCCTGCTTCCATGTCTCTGGGTCTCTTTTGGTTCATCAGCTTATGTGTTCACTAGACTCCACGGGGGCGGGGGGGGCGGGTGACTTCCGGCCGGCCATTTGGAAAAGTCAAAGTCGGTGACTCCTCCTGTCCCCTGGTGGTTTGCTGGGAACGAGGTTCCACATTGAACTCAGAGGCATTTGCAGAATGGGAAGTCCCAGGGCCACTTCCACCCCGAGTGGGTGTGGCATCATTTCGTTCCTTCGTGGATGTCCCTCCCTGGGACAAGGAGACAGTTGTCCTGGGGACACAGGCTGCGTTTTGCTCTGTATATATTACCTTGTCCCCTACTCTGTCCATGTGGGTGCTTAAAGCCACCCTGAGAAATCCAGCCCTCCGGCCGCGCTGCCTTCGCATTGCATACTAGTCTCCGGATGGAGTCATAGTCACTAACACACTAACCTGTCGGGCCCGGATGAGGCTTGGCAATGATCTTCCCAAGTCCATTCTCTGGCCCCTCTCAGGAAACATTTCCACTCACTGCCCTCTGCCCTTAGAAAGCGACACCTCCTCCACTAGCTCCCTCCTCCACGTGATCAGGTCAGGCCCTCCAGAGTGGACCATGCCCTGACCCAGTGGTCGGCAAACCGCGGCTTGCGAGCCACATGCGGCTCTATGGCCCCTTGAGTGTGGCTCTTCCACAAAATACCGACTTCTGTGCATGGGCCACGAAGTTTCAATCGCACTGTACGTGTGCGTCCACACGTGGTATTTTGTGGAAGAGCCACACTCAAGGGGCCAAAGAGCCGCATGTGGCTCGCGAACCGCGGTTTGCCGACCATGGCCCTGACCGCAGTGACCGGCTCAGCAATGAAAAAAGCATCCAGGCTGGATGAGTCCTCCTCCTGCAGAGGCTTTTTGCTTAAGGTGCCCGACAAAGATGGTTTCCCGGGAAGGTTTGTCTCCGTCCACTGGGGTCCCAACCTGGTGGGGAATCTAGGATTGGGAGCCTAGAATCTGACCCCATGGAGAGAGCCTGGAAGGCGATGGAGGCAGAGCCCAGAAGACACGAATTGAGCAACCTGAGCCCAGGCACATGCAGCTGGACCTGGAGCTAACCACCCAGCCCTCTGGTCTTCCTGAAATAAACCAAGACATCCCTCTGCTGCAAGTTGGCAAATTTCCGTTCCTTGAAACTGCAAGAATGACAAGCACGAGAGGAAATAGAGACGAAAGACTTTTCTGAGTGTGGTGGATGCCTGGGCTTCTCTGCTTTTCTGTGGTCACATAGGGCCCAACCACATAGCCAGCAATGGGAACGGGACCCTGGCTCTACTCCATGGGTCTAAGACAGTGGTCGGCAAACTGCAGCCCCTTGAGTGTGGCTCTTCCACAAAATACCACGTGCGGGCGTGCACGTGTAGTGCGATTGAAACTTCGTGGCCACACTCAAGGAGTCAAAGAGCCGCATGTGGCTCGCAAGCCGCAGTTTGCTGACCACAGGTCTAAGATATGAACAGGCTCTCTCTCCTCCTTGAGACTTGCTTACAATAAACTAACCACGAACCTCAGCCTGATACCAACCTGCAGGTTCTGCCCTGGTAACTTGATGTGCTCCTCAGCTCTCTCCTACTCTCGAAATGAAGTCTGAACGCGCTCAGCACATTCATGATAAAGCTTCTCCCTGTAAAACATAGTAAGGAGCACTGTCACATTTCATGTCGCTAAGATGAAAGTCAGCACCTTCTAAACAAACCTCATGGGACACAATCATACCATAGAGCAGTGGTTCTCAACCTTCTGGCCCTTTAATACAGTTCCTCATGTTGTGACCCAACCATAAAATTATTTTCATTGCTACTTCCTAACTGTAATGTTGCTACTGTTATGAATCGTCATGGAAATATCTGATATGCAGGATGGTCTTAGGCGACCCCTGTGAAAGGGTCGTTCGACCCCCAAAGGGGTCGCGACCCACAGGTTGAGAACCGCTGCCATAGCGGGAAGGGGAGGAGAAGGGAGTAAGAGGAACTGAAATCTTGGGATGGGAAACAGGAAAATGAAATGTGTTCCTGTCTTTCAAGATTGTTTCCCCCTAACTGGCTGGGAGGGAGGCTATCTCACAGGCCTTGGCTCTTGAAAACTAAGGAAGATATATTTGTAATATAAATTTTTCTGAAAACTGCATTGTATCTACCAAAGGTTTGGATCATTTTTTCTTACAAAATAACCTATAGTTTGAGCTATAGACAAATAGGATCATTGGACATAGCATACCCATTTATACTATTACATTTCCAAACGGGAACAGTTTACTTTTTACTCGCTTTGGCACAACAGATATTTTTTTAAAATCTATTTTATTGATTTATTACAGAGAGGAAGGGAGAGGGATAGAGAGTTAGAAACATCGATGGGAGAAACATCGATCAGCTGCCTCCTGCACACCGCTTACTGAGGATGTGACCACAACCATGATATAGAAATAATGGAGTTTTTTGCTTTGAAAAAAAAAATTGAGCCAAATACACTTTTCAATAGAGACTTCACCAAATAGAAAATGGCAGTGATGCTCTTAAGTGACTTGTCCCCACGAACACTAAGAAGTGACGCAAAGGTCCTGCCCCTGACGACCAGAATCGAACCTGGGACCCTTTAGTCCTCAGGCCGACGCTCTATCCACTGAGCCAAACTGGTTAGGGTGGCAAAACAAATACTTTGTGCACATGAAGAATAAACCCAGTTCAGGAAATTTAGAAGTTATTTACAATATAACATTAACTTTCTCTACATAAGTGAATATAGCTAAATAGTATGCTACATTGATCTTTTGTTCAGTTAGCACATTATGTATCTACTAGTGGCCCGGTGCACAAAATTCATGCACATTAAAAGGGAATTTATTAGAGGAAATATTTTAATATTGCTGTTTGCCCTTTCTCTATAATAGAAGTGTCCAGCCGGCCCCACCCTCATTGGGCGACACCAAGACCCGGCCGGCCCCACCCCTGTCAAGCCCCGCCAAGCGGGGGACGCAGCCTCATGTCCCAGCACAGAGTCGGGGGCGTGGCCTCAGGTCCCCCGCCTGGGCCTGGTACCACGCAGCCTCAGGTCCCTGCTGATCAACATTATGGCGTGATGACCATTTGCATATTAAGCTTTTATTATGATGATAATAAAAGTGTAATATGCTAATTAGACCAGACGTCCTTCCAGGCGACCTTTCAGATGAAGCTGGGGCTGCGAGGGAAGCCCAGGTCCCAGTTGCCAGAGGGAAGCCGGTGCAGGCAGCCTGGGGAAGGAAGGCCTACTCTTGCACGAATTTCGTGCATCGGCCTCTAGTATATATATGTAACAGGAGGAGCAGAGTTCAGAATGGTGGTGGAGATCAAAGGAGGCCTGAGTGTAGGCAGTCTCGGACCCCAGAGTAGCTGGCGGCAGTATAAATCCACTGGAGGATGATGTTATAATTAAGTCAGTAACCCAAACAGGCAGCCCAAATGGGAAGACAAAAACAACAACCCCCAAATGAAAGAACAAGAGAATTCTCCAGAAGAGATAAATTAAATGGAGATAAAAAATTTATCTGACCCTAACCAATTTGGCTCAGTGGATAGAGCGTAGGCTTGCAGACTGAAGGGTCCCAGGTTTGATTCCGGTCAAGGGCATGTACCTTGGTTGCGGGCACATCCCCAGTATGGGGTGTGCAGGAGGCAGCTGATCGATGTTTCTCTCTCATCGATGTTTCTAACTCTCTATCCCTTCCCCTTCCTCTCTGTAGAAAATCCATAAAATGTATTTTTTAAAAAGAAATTTATCTGATACAGAGTTCAGAATAATAATGGTAAAGATCTCCAACAGCATGAACCAAAACACTGGATTTCTGATCAAACCTGCCTCTTCTGAGCCCTCTTGTAATGCACAGAGAACATGCAGCCCAACACAGAGACCAAAGGCTGAATTCCTGATAGGAGCCGTCTCTTTGGCACCCTCCTGTGGTGAACGAAGGACATGCAGCCCCATGTGTGGACCGAATTCCTGATAGGAGCCGTCTCTTCTGCGCCCTCTTGTGGTGCATGAAGAACAGGCAGCCCCACGTTGGGACCAAAGGCTGTATTCCTGATGTGAGCTGCCTCTTCTGCGCCCTCTTGTGGTGAATGAAGAACATGCAGCGCAGCCCATCCACATGCCCTGCACCTCAGCTGCTTCTCCACTTTGCTGCCCTTCTGGCATCATCAATAACTTTACCCAAGAGCATTTGCTAGAAGTGCTGTTCAGAAGGAACCCAAGCCAGACTGGGAGCCTGGTTTCAATGACTTTATTAGCTTTCCCAGGGACTTGGACGTGGCATTACATTACAGCGTGTACAGAAGCTGCTGAGCATTTGGTCTGGAACAGCGATATTTAACCTTTTCATCTTGTGGCACATAAAATTCGGTGGCAACCCCCAAAAATATATATTCTGCCCATCTGACAAAGAAAATAGCCAAACTTTTGATTCAATGACACCCGACGGCTATTGTGTTCGCTGTTGTCATTTTTTTAATTTGACAAACGAAGGGAAAGAGGCGGCGCCCCTGACTAAACAGTCAGGTATTGCGTGTTGTACATATTCCTGTGGCACAGAGGTCGGAAATCACTGGCCTAGAAGGCACTCTTCCATTCCTAAGGGCACGCACGTCAGTCGCTTCTCTTTTCACAAAGAGGACCCTCGGGAAGATGCTCTGACATGGTGATGAGAGTGAGCCTGGGGGGAGGGACACCTCGACAGAGGCGCTGGGAAGGTGAGAACACTTCTGAGGAACAAGGGCTGTGGAGTCGGAGGATGGGGGGCGGGCCCCTTCTCTCTCACAGGTCTCCCTGGATTTTGGGAACACCTTCAACCTCGTTCGCCTGGCGGGACCCGCTTGCAATATGGATTTCGATTGTGCTGGCATCAGACCCTGGAGAGGAAGAGAGAGAAGGCTGTGATGGTGTCGTGTCCTGGGAGGCGCTGCATGAGCTTCAGCAACGTGTTTGTGAACGAGATCACAGGCATGTGGTGGCTGCCTGGCCGCCTGCGCTCAACTCCAGGAGGTGCCCCACGAGAGGGAGACCCCCTTCTGTCAAACTCAGGCACCTCTGAGTGGTCCTTTCATGGATGATGCCACATGGTTTGGGGGGAGAGCAGTGGGTTATCAGTAGAATGAAAGCAAAGGTCCTGCCCTGGCCGGTTTGGCTCAGTGGATAGAGCATCGGCCTGCGGACTGAAGGGTCCCAGGTCTGATTCCGGTCAAGGGCACATGTCTAGGTTGTGGGCTCGATCCCCAGTAGGGAGCGTGCAGGATGCAGCCGATCCATGATTCTCTCATCATTGGTGTTTCTCTCTCTCTCCCTCCCCCTTCCTCTCTGAATCAGAAATATATATTTTTAAATGCTGAAAGGAGAGGCAGATGAGGAACTACAAGACTGGCATCAGTGTGGGGCACTGTGACGTTCCATGTACACCCCGACGGGCGTGAGGGAGGTGACAGCCACCACCTCCATCCCACCTCACCTTGGTTGCTGACGGGCCTTGGGGGAGCCCTGGACCCCGCAGCTCGCCTGCCTCGCAGCTGGGGCCTCACCTCCAGACAGCATGCTCAGGGCCTCGTCCGACGTGTGCCCGCCCACACGTGCCACCTTCCTGGAAGCGGGGCTGTCACCAGGCGCACAGGGGCCCTGGTGGGCGGGGCAGGCCCGCTCGGCGGCAGAGCTGGTCATGGGCTCCCACTGGATCTCCTTCCTGGGAGACTGCAAGTCCAGGCGGCATCCGGTCCAGCCGTAGAAGGCCAGCGACAAGAGGAACCCTTGGGCGGGATTCAGTATGCCCTGGAGGGGACAGGGAGACTGCGGTGAGGTGAGCGCGGGCAACAGGCGGCGCGCCCCCTGCTGGCCTCGCCTGCAGTGGCCGAGCGGGTTGATCAGGCTCCTGAGGCCACCGCGGGCAGGGAACCGGTCCTCGCTTCTGAGCGGTACCCACACAAGACCTGAGCCAAGGCACCAAGCCACTGCCAGGCACAGCCCGGGGGAGGCAGGAGCGCTGGTCTTGCTTTCAAGTCCTTGCCAATCAGATTTCCTCCAATTTTGAAGTGCTATCAAAATCAAGTCTGTGTAGGACATCGTGTATTTTTCCACTGAGAGCTCTTGTTTGTATTTTTTAAAATATTTTTATGGATGTCAGAGAGGAAGGGAGAGAGAGAGGGAGAGAGAGAAACATCAATGATGAGAGAGAATCATGGATCGGCTGCCTCCTGCACGCCCCACACTGGGGATGGAGCCTGCAACCTGGGCATGTGCCCTGACCAGGAATCCAATCGTGACCTCCTGGTTCATAGGTTGATGCTCAACCCTTGAGCCACGCCAGCCAGGCCCGTGTTTGTGTCTTTATTATAAACGCAATCTAACGGAAGCACTGGGGGTGGGGGGGTCCACCCATGTGCTTCCACCTGACCATCGCGTGTATTTCTAGCCAATATATTTTGATGTGTGTTATTATGTAGCTGTATTTAGTATAATTTTTTATGTTTATATATATATATTTTTAATCCTTACCAGAGGATATTTTTTCCATTGATTTCCAGAGAGAGCGGAAGGAAAAAAAACATCGACATGAGAGAGACACACTGAGCCAAACCAGCCAGGGCTACATTTATAATCTTTTAAAACGTATTTTTACATTCATTTCAGAGAGAGGAAGAGAGAGAGAAACATCAATAAGAGAGAAACAGAGACAGGCTGCCTCCTGCACGCCCCCTCCTGGGCATGTGCCCTGAGCGGGAATGGAACCCGCATCTTTCGGTGCAGGGATGACGCTCAACCAACCAAGTCACACCGGCCAGGGCTGGTCTTTATTTTGCAAGAGGAAAATTTACAATCAGGATTGACCTACCATAATAAACCACGTGGTCTTGGCTGCATTTCTGACATATTTCAAAGCGCCTCCGTTGATGTCCGGTTGCATCTCCAGATAGAAGAGAAGGCTTTCATTGATGATGTTCGACAACCAACTGTGAGAAAGACAATGGCCCAGCTGGGTGAGGATATCAGCCGCAGAGGGCGTGGTTACACGCTAGGGCAGGGGGCGTGTCTCCCCAGAGCTCACGGTCCTCCGGGGGTGGCCGCAAGCACTGCCCCCCCCATCAGAATTTGACAGGAGACCCACAGCTGCTTCCCTGTCCCACGCAGAGACAGACAAACTCTCCATCAAATAACTCCAAAGTCGGTCTTCGTTCGAAGCGTGGCATATGGTTTGGGCCGAGACCAAAGCAAACCTTATCTGAAATTTGATGTTCAGATGTTTTGTTTGTTTGTTTGTTTGTTTGAATCCTCACCCGAGGATATTTTTCCATTGATTTTCAGAGAGAGTGGAAGAGAGAGGAAAGACAGAGACAAGCATCCAGGCGATTGAAACACATCGATTGGTTGCTTCCTGCATGAGCCCCGACCAGGGCCTGGGCCAAGGAGAAGCCTGCAACCCAGGTACATGCCCTTGACCAGAATGGAACCTGGGGCCCTTTGGTCCGCAGGCCGACGCTCTATCCACTGGGCCACACGGGCTAGGGCTGATGTCCGAATGTTTTAATGTGATTGTTGAGAGGTAGTGAGACAGGCAAGGCCAGCTCATGAGGCTTTAAGAGAAATAATGACGCCTCCCCTCGCAGTGCCCGAGCCTCCTGGCCTCACATGAGTGGCCACACCCACAAAGGCAGGCCCGCCTGGGACACGTTGCTTTGCGGCAGCTAAGGGTTTTCTAACTGTAACCTGCTGCCCTGCATGGGGAACAGGTCTATTTCTCTTTCTTTTTTAAAAAATACACTTTTATTGATTTCAGAGAGGAAGGGAGAGGAAGAGAGAGAAACATCAATGATGAGAGAGAATCATGGATCGGCTGCCTCCTGCACACCCCCTATGAGTGATCGAGCCCGCAACCCAGGCATGTGCCCTTGACCGGAATCAAACCCGTGACTCTTCAGTCCACAGGCTGATGCTCTATCCACTGAGCCACATGGCCAGGGCAACACAGGTCTATTTCAAAGCGTCCACGTTGGGCAGAAGGCCTGCGGTGGGGAAACCGAGGAGAGAGAAATTGCTCTCTACCCTTCTGGTCTGAGCTCTGACGCATCCCAACAAAGCCGTGCCCTCGCCCTTGGAGCTTCTTAGATACAGGCAGCTGGTGCCAAGACTGACACGAGTGGGTGGACTGAGAAGGTGGGGCCAATGCTGTGTTTTCATGGTAACCTGGCAGGGGGCACCCGGATGCTGGGGCTGGGATTGTGAAGCCGGGGTTGTGTTCTAAGGGCTTCCTGTCCCATCTCCGTGGATCTGACTCTTTGCAGAGGCTGAGGGGCTGTGGACTTGCCTTCTGTCCTGCGTGCATTTCCTCAAAGGGCCGCTAGCCCAGAGCCAAAGGTTTCCTCTCCAAAGACTCCTCCCTTGGGCCCTGGCTGGTGTGGCTCAGTGGATAGAGGGGCGGCCTGCAGACTGAAGGGTCCAGGATTTGTTCTGGTCAAGAGCATATGCCTAGCCCTAGCCGGTTTGCCTCAATGGGTAGAGCGTCGACCTGCGGACTGAAGGGTCCCGGGTTCGATTCCTGGCAAGGGCACACGCCCAGGTTGCAGGCTCCATCCCCAGTGGGGGGCGCACAGGAGGCCGTCGGTCCATGATTCTCTCTCATCAGTGATGTTTCAATCTCTCTCTCCTCCCTTCCTCTCTGAAATAAAAAAAAAAAAAAAAAGAGCATATGCCTGGGTTGCAGGCTCCTCCCCAGTAGGGGGCGCGCAGGAGGCAGCCAATCAATGATTCTCTCTCATTATTGATGTTTCTATCTCTCTTCCTCTCCTTTCCTCTCTGAAATCAATAAAATAAATAAATATATATATAAAGACTCCTCCCTCTAGAACTTTCAGGTCCCTCGTGGACAAGCAAATTGGCCAGGGGCCTGCATGTCCCTTCCCAGTGACAAGTACAAGGAGAAGACAGGTTACCAGACAACGACAACCAGCATGATTTTGAAGAATCGGGTCTTGATCATGGCTCCCATCCGCCTCTCCTTCTCCGTGTAGACGCCTTGTCTCCCTTTTAGTAACGAGGCCACTGTGAAGAGAGGGCATGCGCGATGCTCAGGACAGAGGCAGGGAGCCCTGGAGCAGAGCCCAATGGTAACATCTTACGCGACCTGGTGACCTCTGTCCCAGCGCTGATGAAACCGGACTTTGAGTTTTACTAGTTCAGGAGCTACGTTTTAAAGATTTACATTTTCTATGATAACAATGAGCCCTAGCTGGCATTGCTCAGTGGATGAGCGTTGGTCCACGGGTCACAGGTTCAATTCCTGGCCAAGGGCACGTACCTGGGTTGCAAGTTCTATCCCAGACCCTGGTCAGGGCGCGTGTGGGAGGCAACCAGTCAATGTGTCTCTCTCACATCTGTGGGGAGCAGCTACAGTGTTTGGACAGGTTCAAGCCTCGGACTAATGAGAAGGCACAGTCCCCTCACGGCCACGTGCAAGTCCCAGCTTGGAGGGCAGAGCCCTCCCGGCACAATGATAGCCAACAGCTGTAGTTGTGAGCTTGAACCTATGGTCCGAACACGTGGCCCCATGTGCCTGAGTGATGTGGGCTTGATAGAGTTCAGGTGCATGGAGTTGAGTAGGGTCGAAACCCACGAGAATGTTGTAAACATCTTGACCACGCCCTGACTTTGCCTCGTGGAATCTGCTGTAAAATAAAGACTCGGCTTGTAGTCCGTGGCGCTGTCGCTAGCTCTCCACCAGAGAGGACAGCGCCCCACCCAGACCCAGCTTTCTTCTCTTGTCTGTCTTTTCTCCATCCTTCACCGCCCCCTCTCAGGGTCACTGAACCTGGCTGAGCTGGCGCGGCACAGAAGGCGCCCAAGGTGGGGCTGAGTGTGCCATGGCCGTGCCGGCTCGCCACACACATCCATGTTTCTCCCTCTCTCTCTCCCTTCCAGTCTCTCTGGAGATCAAATGGAAAATATCCTCGGGTGAGGATTTAAAAGACACGTTTCAGGTTCTCCATCATGGCCGCCCTGGTTCTCACTCTGCGGGTGAGATTCCCGTGGGGAGGCGGAGCCGTGGGGAGGGGACGGGCGGGCGGATGAAGCCCCAGCCTCAGCCCCAGCCCAGATGCCTTCCCAGTGCGTCCTGCTGACCACGGCCGGTCTCAGCCGGGCCTCATGCCCCAGGACTCATCTCCTGTGCTCTGCCTCCTGCCCGGCTGAGACCAGACGGGGGCCAAGTGCATTCTAGGAGGAAGCAGGCCCTCAGGCCCTCCCCCCCTCCCGCTCCGGCCTCCCTCCAGTTTCCCAGCTGCTCCGGAGTCTCCAGGCCACAGCGGGGCGGCCAGGGGAGCCCAGGTGGGCGGGAAGCCGGCAGGTGCTGCCTGGAGGGGACGCTGGCCAAGGGACGGTGCAGCCATGGCCACGGCGGCTTGCTCCCTGGTGTATGAGGGGCATCTAGCGCTGATAGATGCTACAGCATGAGCTGCCCACGATGGGTGAGGTCAGCGCCCCGGATCATTCCAGATGGACAGCACGTGTCA